>NC_089777.1:8814998-8849998 GCF_040412425.1 Macrobrachium rosenbergii | reverse complement strand
GAAAAAGAAAACAGGAGTAAGAAAGAGGAGGAGACGGAGAAGGAAGAAAAATAGGAGGAGGAGGAGGAGGAGAATAACAGGAGTGAGAGGGAGAGGTCGTGGAGGAGGAGGACGACGAGGAAGGGGGCGAGGGAGAGGAGAAGGAAGAAAAATAGGAGGAGTAAGAGGAAGTGTTAGGGGAAGGGGAGGAGGAAGAAGAAAAATAGGAGAAAGAGAAGGAAGAAAAATAGGAGTGAGAGCGAGAGGGCAAGGGAGTGTGGAGGAGGAGGAGGAGTAGGAGGAGGAGGAGGAGGAGGAGAAGGAAGAAAACAGGAGGAGGAGGAGGCTCGTGGAGTGGGAGGAGAATGGAGGAGGAGGAGGAGGAGAATGAAGGAGTAGGAGTAGGAGTAAGGAGTAAAAGGAGGAGGAGGAGGAGGAGGAGGAGGAGGAGTCGAAACCCACAGCCTAACAATGTCTTCTCGTCCAATCGCCATGCAATCCAACGGAGGCAAAAATGGCGGCCAAAATTTCCCCCGGGAATGGCTGCTGCATTTTCCCCTTCTCCCTCAGCCGCCCAATGGAATTTCGCATGAACGGGGTCTTCATAAAATCAAATATGCATTTTATAAGAGAGAGAGAGAGAGAGAGAGAGAGAGAGAGAGAGAGAGAGAGAGAGAGAGAGAGAGAGAGGCGTCTGACTGCCTGTTTGTCTGTCGTCAAATCTTGTAACTCAGTTTTCGACCTGTTTCCTTCGTCCGATGGACTTGAAATTTTTAATGGTTACTCAATCCCGGTGACAATACAACCTTACACAATCAGTAGGTCAGCAATGACCTCTAGTGACCTTACAGTGGCCTCTCCAAGTATCTCAGGATTTGTATGAAACTCTTCGGATTTTTCACAACTTCTTTGACTCGATAAATAACTCTTCGGATTTTCACACCTTCTTTGGCTCGACAGGATATCAATTTCTTTAGCTACAATCATAAATCATTTACAATTTCTGACAAAACTAAAAAGTATAAAATAAAAAATAAAAAAAAATTAAAACACATTTTCATTAAAATGCACTAAAAAGTAAAAAATAAATCTTTTGAGACACACCAGGATTTTTTTACAACTAATGTTAACAAAAATTAAAGCGTGGGCGCCAAACATCGAAGAAATATGCTACAAGAAATAAAAAAAAATATATATTTCTTTTCTTGTAGCTCTTCTTTCCATGTTTGGTGCCCACACTTTTATTCTTGTAGACATGATTAATTGTAAGAAAATCCTGGTGTCTCCCAAAAGACTTATTTTTCACTTTTCAGTGCATTGTAATAAAAGCGTTTTAAAAATTATTATTATTTTTTTTTTTAATGATTATTCTGTCTTTTATTGCTTTACCCTGTTTAATTTTTTTCTCACACAAGAAATGTACCAAAGTAAAAGGGCACCACTCCATCAAACAACTTTAACTGTTTCCCGGGTCTTAATTCACTTCAGCAAAACTAAAGGAACAAATAATTTTTATCATTATGCCTTTGCACACAATTAATCCTATCACTGGCGTTCAAAATTTCAAATACAAAAATTTATTTTTAAATTAAAAATTTACAATTAGAATTCACAATCTGAAAAAAAATTACTATTACAAAAAAAAAAAACCACAAAATGTAATTAATTCTTGAGTTAAATTACAAAGGTTAATTTGTCAAGAAATTGAATTATTAAAACAAAATTTAAACTATTCAGAAATACTTAATATTTGAAAAGAAAATCTAAATAAATGAAAATTAAATCAAGTATGAAATGTTAAATTATCAAAAAATACTCTTAAAATGCTAAGTAAATAAATGTTAAATCACCACTACATAAAATGTGAAAAATTAAGAGATTGCAAACATATAAAACATGGCAATGTGTTAAAATTCACAGAGAACTAAACAAACAATTTAAAAAGAATCAAATAATTAAAAAATCCCTTAATATATCGATGTTAGGTTTCTCAGTTGTTAATTTGAAACAGCTTTGTTTCGTTTGTTAACCTGCACTCCTGTATCGTGTGAGGAGGCGAGGTTACGTTCGTCTCTTTGTGTTTTTCTTCCTCAATCAGGTTTTGGAAGGCAGATTGACGGGTTCTCGTGATGCAGTCGAGAACAATCAGAAGCAGTTTTTGAAGTATCGCCTAGTTGTTGGTGATGGTCCTGATACGGCAGGTGTGGGGGGTCACCTGTTGATCACCAAGGAGAACGTCAACCCTGCTCCCGAGGTCGAGGTGGTGACCAAACCATGGTTTCCAGTTTTGAGGAGATATTATCCTTCTGGGGCAGTGAAGTGGCTATCACATCGACTCTGTCGTGGTCATTGGTGATGTCTCGGCACTGTACGATGGTCGCCCTCGAGGATCGTGGATTGTGGTTCTGGATGATTACTCTGTTTATGATGATATCGTTATTCCATTCAGATATGTTGAAGGAGCAGTGTATGGCTCTGCGTAATTATTATGATGGTTTATTTCACTTGATGCGTGATGTATGATGGTTCATTACCTGATTATTTATTGCGAAGAACAAGAACTCTTATTGTTATTGTAATTTGTGATAAGCAAGTGTATGGCTCGTAAGGAACAAGTGTGTGGGTACATATTTATTGGTTTATTTATTGCTGCTGTGTAACATGTTTATTTTAGGTCAGTTTATTCCGCTAATTGTTGATCATTTAGTTGATCATTTAGTTTAAACATGACGCAATTGCCATGTGCTTGTACTCTCAGTAAATCTCAAAAAACGTATGTGATTCGAACAGAAAATCTTAACGAAATCTTAACACGATCAAAACAGACTGCAGCTGCCTAATCCTAACTGACATGTTTATAAAACACGAAAGAGCAAAACGTTCTCCTATCTCTTGACTGAGGAAAAATCTTACGCTACTGGTCGAATACCTGTCAACGCCCTTATCACCTGTGATGACCACTCGAAGCAAAACAAGTTCCTCATTGGATGGGTCGGTATCGTTCTCGGCTAGCACTTTAATGGACCCGCGTTCGATTCTCCGACCGGCCAATGAAGAATTAGGAATTATTTATTTCTGGTGATAGAAATTCATTTCTCGTTATATTATAATGTGGTTTGGATTCCACAATAAGCTGTAGGTCCCGTTGCTAGGTAACCAATTGGTTCTTAGCCACGTAAAATAAATCTAATCATTCAGGCCAGCCCTAGGAGAGCTGTTAATGAACTCAGTGGTCTGGTTAAACTAAGGTATACTTTTAACTCGAAGCAAAACAAAGCTTTCGCAGCACACACGTGACTGGGATATAAAATGCGTGATTATATACTACATTTGTAAAACGCCTAGAGCCAACTGATATTAAAAGAATTAATTGAGTATACGCAGTGATAACAGTGCTCTTTGGTGGACTCAAAAGGAAAGAAAACGACTTACATGCACGATTACCTTCTTCGCCTCTCATTTCATTTTTAAAAGCATGATTCTTGGTTGATATTGCACTAAAATATGAGGTGTTGTATATCAAAAATTCATTAAAATTTGTGCACTTTTTCGTGAATTGAGTGTTTTTGTTCTATTGCACTTTGTTTGCCATATCTGAGCGATGCCAAATTTGCCGCTATATGCCCTTTGTTGTTTCTCAGCCAATGGGAGGCTGAAAGATGGAAATGACTGAGTTTTTTAGTTAGTAATTTTTGTACTGTATTGATATGTTTTTCTGGTTGCAATTTGGCGATTTCATGAATGATGAAGAAAATAGATTTAGGTTCCATTGAAATTTATTAAACTGTTTTTGAATTGTTGAGCTGCTCTTTGTAGTTTAAATGTGGATATAAATGCAACTGTTTGGCTCCCCTCTGCCTCAGATCTCAGGGCCAGAGCGGCGCCGCGTCTCCCATTGCTTGAAGGGACACCTGGGACAGTGCACATGCCAGCAAGACCGAGAGGTTGGCGCGAGTCATTCATTAAAAAGTGTTAAGAACTGAGTGGGGATAGTACAATGTGAGTAGAAATGTTTACCTATTAATTATTTATGATCTTGTGATATAATATAGCCTATTGTTTTTCTGATTAAAATTGAATTAAATTAGATTGATTATTGATGTGCCACTGTTGTGTTACAGTGAACGATGCGCTTGACGTGATCTACTATGAAGATGTAAATGAAGAATGATTGATGATTTATTAAATACATCATTTCAAGAGAAGCGTCTGTTCCTTTAACCCAACACTCAAAAGCACTTTTTACAACATTGTTATCAAGAAAGATATTCATTCTAAATTACGCTGTGAAATTATCTAAATCATTAATATTTGTGAGATCTGACATTACACTGCATACGACATTTCAACAATTATTATTATTATTATTAAGCAGGACACATGATAACTAGAACAGCAAATATATCAAAATCATGGAAAGATGTACATTTTACAAGGCAACATCATGAGAAAAAAAAAGAAAATTATATATATATATATATATATATATATATATATATATATATATATATATATATATATAATATATATATATATATATATATATATATATATATATATATATATATATTAGCTTAATGATAAATAATATTGCCAAGACCAGGAAGAACATTCTTTATTACAAGAGAGGTATAAAACCTCATCATCAGGCTGAAAAAACCGACAAGGATGAGAATCAATAAAATTACAATAAAATGAATTGTCATAATAAATCTTCAGCAAAAATACTAACGAAATATAAAATGAACAAGTAAATACAAACTAAAAGGGTGAGACGTAAATATATGTGAAAACCATCTATCAGTGTTTGGACTTAATAAAATAGACTTGCAAAAATTATTACATTTAGCAACTGCTGATAGCATTTTTACTTTTGATGGTAAATTATATAATCAAATAGATGGAGTAGCTATGGGAAATTCCTTGGACCTGTATATGCGGATTGCTTCATGGGTTATTGTGAAAGGATTTGGATGTCTGAATGCCCTAGTGCTTTCAAACCTTTATATTACCGTAGGTATGTAGATGATACTTTCCTTGTGTTTAAGGAATTATCACATGTTGATTTGTTTTTGAATATTTTAATTCTCGTCACCCTAATATTTCTTTACTTGTGAGACGGAACAGGATAATAAGTTGTCATTTTTAGATGTACAGGTATACAGAAATAGTGGCAAATTTGAGACCTCTGTTTATAGGAAAAGTACTTTTACTGGCTTGGGATTGAATTACCTCAGTTTTTTCGCCAAAGTTGTATAAGATGAACTCAATACGCACTTTGATTAATAGAGCCTACAATGTTTGTTGTGATTTTAATTTATTTCATCAAGATATGGTTTTCCTCCAGAATTACTTTTCTGAAAACTCATATCCCATTTTTGTATTTTACAAAGTTCTGAAAAATTTTTAAATGAAAAGTTTTGTCCCAGACCGGTGTACAGTACTGCTAGTAAAGATGTAAAGTACATTAAATTGCCTTACCTTGGTCATAGTAGCTATATGGTCCGAAAAAGTTACAAGAAATACTTAAGCATTGTTTCCCTCAAATCAGTTTCCGGTTTGTTTTCTGTAATCCTTTTACAATAAGATCACTTTTGAGAGAGAAGCCTACTCTGCCTGTGGACCTTAATTCCTGTGTCGTTTGCTTGTTCACTTGTTCGCAGTGTGGTCTGCGATACGTGGGATCTAGTTCCCGCTGGCTCAGACACAGAATTTTGGAACACAGAGGTCTTTCTATTAGAACTAGGTTTCCCCTTTCCAGACCACCCTTTTCTGCCATTAGAGAACACAGTTTAGCACAGGACCATCCTTTCACTGACCTGGATTTTCGGGTACTGTCTTTTGTTCAAACAGACTGGACCTTTTAATTTCAGAGTCGCTGACTATTAAAAAGATGAAGCCGGAATTGAACAACAACTCGTCTGGTATTCAACTAGCTATCGTGTAATTTCATAGTAGGTACTCAATTAGGTCGTTAAATATTTTACTTTGTGAGTGATAGTTTGTTTACATTTCACTATAGTTTTATTTTCATATTTTTATGTTTGTGTTTTTAATTTTTCGTTATTTTACGTCTCACCCTTGTAGTTTGTATTTACTTGTTCATTTTATATTTCGTTAGTATTTTTGCTGAAGATTTATTATGACAATTCATTTTATTGTAATTTTATTGATTCTCATCCTTGTCAGTTTTTTCAGCCTGATGATGAGGTTTTATACCTCGAAAGCTTGTAATAAAGAATGTTCTTCCTGGTCTTGGCAATATTATTTATCATTAAGCTAAGATTTCCAAGTAGCCGCCCAATTACTGAGACTATATATATATATATATATATATATATATATATATATATATATATATATATATATATATATATATATATATATATATATATATATATATGTGTGTGTGTGTGTGTGTGTACTGTATAATCATATCTATTCACATTTACTATCTCTGCTTACACATACTGCATACGTGCACAACTTAATATTTCTTGAGGAATGAGTCCAATTTGAACGGAATTAAGGCAATCAAGCTTCAATATGCACGGTTGCTTTCACAAAAGGAAAGGTCATTAACCTTACTTCCCTTTGCTAGTAGTTTACTGCCTTCATTTCCGGCAACTGTTAAGGTTTAGGTCTTTTTATAAAAATAAATAAATATTCCTAAGATAAATCATTGTGGGTCGGTATTGCTTTCTTTACACTTGCTTCTTAAAGAAGTGAGATTTGTAATTTTTTTTTTTGTTGGTTCAAAAAAGGGGTTACTTGTGTGTGTGTGTGTGTGTGTGTGTGTGTGTGTGTGTGTGTGTGTGTGTGTGTGTGTGTGTGAGAGAGAGAGAGAGAGAGAGAATTTGGTAAATGGTTTCTCCCGAGTGGAAATAAGAACTGAGAGAGAGAGAGAGAGAGAATTTTTGCTCAAAAATACTGAAAATATGACAAAACTAGCTCTGGCAATTTCATGAAAACATACGTCACTCTATGAAACATTTTCGGTAATTTTGATCGAATCAATTTACACCAAAATTTGCATATACTGAATATGTAAATTAAAAGATGAGAGGAATTTATTAGTAATAACAAATAACAAACAAGTAACATGCTACCTCTTTTGAACACAGAATACGATTATAAATATCAAAACCGAATTCATAATTACTCCACAAGAATATGAAAGCAAAAATAAAGATTAATTTGCTTTTGTCGTCCCCGTGCTCGCCATATTCAATGTTGCTTGGTATTTGGCAATCATTTTATATCTGGTCATCAAGCACTTACCTATTTGTTATTACAGTATCAATAACGCTAACCGGTATAGCGCTAGATAAAAATGTACCTAGGCGTGAAAGCAAACATAAAGATCTAATAAACAGTTTTGTGGTATTGGAGATAGAACAGAATACAATTTAGGCCGAAGGCCAAGCGCTGGGACCTATGAGGTCATTCAGCGCTGAAAGGAAAATTGAGAGTAAAAGGTTACAAAAAATAAACAGGAGGAAAACCTCGCAGCTGTACTATGAAACAACTGTTAGGAGAGGGTTGAGGAAAGTAAGATGCAAGAGAAAATATGAACGGAGATACAGAAAAGGAATGAAAGCGGTTGCAGCTAAGGGTCGAAGGGGCGCTGCGAAGAACCTTAAGTAATGCCTACAGTGCACAGCGCGTGAGGTGCACTGACGGCACTACCCCCCAACGGGGGATATAGGGGGCAGACCTATGGAGTAAGTGAATTACAGAGAAAAGCAGAATCGAAATCTGTAGCAAAATCTAATCGGCATTTATTGTTCCATTGGATACAGCAATTCTTGAAAACATCATTCAAATTCGTTTATTGGTTTTCGCATTATCCTGCTGACAGACAGACGTGGATAAAGTTAATCAAATATCTAGCATAATAATCAACGGAGGTAATTACGGACGTAACCTGAAGAAACGGAGAATTGTGACAAAAAACGAGGATCAAAGGTTATAAATGAAAGCTTCATTGAATATTATACGACACAAAAAAAAAATAAACATACTTTATCTACATGCAACATACGACAAATATATTAGTAAAAAATAATAAATATGATAACAACAAACGGGTAAAAAATGCGCAGAAGTTCCTTCGGCGCAATCGGGTTTTCTGTACAACGTATAATGCTGTATGAGCCGCGGCCCATGAAACTTTAACCACGGCCCGGTGATGGCCTGTCCTATAGCATTGCCAGACGCACGATCATGGCTAACTTTAACCTTAAATAAAATAAAAACTGCTCAGGCTAGAGGGCTGCAATTTGGTATGTTTGATGACTGGAGGGTGGATGATCAACATACCAATTTGCAGCCCTCTAGCCTCAGTAGTTTTTAAGATCTGAGGGCGGAGAGAAAAAATTGCAGACGGACACACAAATCCACCTCAACAGTTTTCTTTTACAGAAAACTAAAATTGAAATATTTTTTAAAATCCAAAAGGAATTCTGATAATTTCAAATTCATATTTACAGGTACATAAATGTGAAGAAATTTCTAAAGATTTTCACAATATTCGACAGAATTACCAATTTTTGGCCTATAAAATATTCAATATAACAAAATATATAAAATATATATGTATATATATGAGATATATATATATATATATATATATATATATATATATATATATATATACAGTATATATATATATATATATATATATATATATATATATATATATATATATATATATATATATATATATATATATATATATATATATATATATATATATATATATATATATATATATATATATAACTAACCTGACCCAGATGCAACAGGTCGAGAGGCCTATAACTAAAGTTTGTCCGGAATCCACTTGGTGGATTTTTGCTGGTCGGGAGTGCGATATTCTTACATTTGGCTTTTGTGGAAGACTAGGAAAAAAATTA
This sequence comes from Macrobrachium rosenbergii, assembly GCF_040412425.1. Lineage (NCBI taxonomy): Eukaryota > Metazoa > Arthropoda > Malacostraca > Decapoda > Palaemonidae > Macrobrachium > Macrobrachium rosenbergii. Next base: position 8,841,101 of record NC_089777.1, on the reverse strand, counting down.
CCACAGGTGACACCTTGGAATTTTCGTACAATAATCATGCTCTTGGAGCGTTGGCACTATTGAAGCTCCGCTTTTAAAATTTTCGAAGCTATTCGACAAAATAACTATCAATACAACAACTTGATAACAGAATAGAAAATATAAAATTTAGGCAAAAAGCCAAGCGCTGGTATCTATGAGGTCATTAGCGCTGAAACGGAAACTGAGAGCGAACAGGTTTGAAAGGTGTAACAGGAGGAAAACCTGGCAGTTGCACTATAAATCAACTGTAAGAGATGGTGGAAAGTAAGATGGAAGAAAGAGATTATGAACGGAGGTATAGTAAAAGGAATGAAAAGGGTTGCAGCTAGGGGCCGAAGGGACGCTGCAAAGAACCTTAATACCTACATTGCACTGGCCTTGGTAGTAGGCGCGCCATTTCAATAATTCGTCCCTGTTTTGACGAAGGAGCTTATCCCATTTTTTAAAGTTTTTGAGTTTTCCAGCCCAAGTATATCAGTTTTGGATACTCTATGACATCTCAAAACCTCGGCCGACTGCGTTGTTACATTTTCCAACCAAATTTCCCCAAAAGATGAGCTAATTAGAAGCTCTGAACAATATAAAAAAATCTTTGAAGCCTATTTTATCAGAATGGGGGAAAAAAATAGCTTACGCCAGTTCGTCAAACTAGGGACGAATCAAGCAGCACCGTAATGCATGAAATAAAATAGAAAAATGTACGATCCTTATTGTTCCTGCACGTAAAACCTCCCGGTAATAAGAGCGGGGAATTATTCGTAGCCACCCAAGAGGAAGGAGCCATGCATATGTCATTCCCGTCCCACTTTCGAAAAAGAAAGTAACAACGGCCTGCTCTCCCCGAGGGAAATTTCAACCTCCATTCTGGGATTCCGTTTAAATCTGTTGGTGGTAGCACTAGCAGTGTGCGTCTCGCGGATAATCTAGGCACGAAATTAATATTTTATGATGTTTTCCTAATTCCCGGTATTCTGGCGCGAGTTCTTCGCCTTTCATGAATAATAAGTTGTAATGTCACGTTCCTCTTTTCGTTCGTTTCTCTCTCACTCTCTCTCTCATTGCATCTGTACTATCTCACACACATAAATACATACACTATACATATATATATATATATATATATATATATATATATATATATATATATATATATATATATATATATATATATACTTATATATATATATTTATATATATATATATATATATATATTATATAATTATATATATATATATTTATATATATAAATATATTATATAAGTATATATATATATATATATATATATATATATATATATTATATTACATATATTATATATATACTATATATATATATATATATATATATATATTATATATAGAGGAAATATATATATATATATTATATATAATATAGATTATATATATATATATATGTTTGTTTGTCACATAGACTGTGTGTAATGAAGAAAACCTAGCAAAAATCATTTTAATACTGATGGCATGAAGTGACTGGTTCGGAGTAAAAGTGGGTGTGAGTCGATGTTGTATTACTGTTCCAAGACTGTTTCACATCTTCACAGACGGAGTGATTGGATAAGTCAAGAGAGGAAAACAGATGTAAATTCGTGGAGCGTGGAATAGTAGATTCTGCAAATAATACACTACTGATTGTTGACATAGATGAGAAATAGAAAAACCTAGCAAAAATAATTTGAAAACGACTGCATGAAGAGAAATTCGGGAGTAAATGTGAGAAGGAGAAGTTTGTGAGGGTACATGAAGATGGAGCAATAAATGTTAATGTGGATGCTGGAAAAAGGAAAGCAGATCATTCTTCTATGTATCTTGGTAGTAAATATAACATGATCATGGATTAAGAGAACAGTCTTGTTATTGTATAAAAAGAATCTAAGCACGGTAATAAGGTGAGTGCAAAAGACTGGGAAAAGACTCAGGTGTCTATAGATGACAAGTAAGGAATGTTTATGGGAACTGTCGAGCCAACTCTCCTTTATGAGAGTGAAGTGTGGATGCAGTAAAAAAATAAAAGAAACTGGTTGAAGCTGTTGAGATGAATTGTTGGCATAGGGTATATGCAAAAGATTGGGAAAAGACTCAAGTATCTATACACATATACGCCTCTCAATCTCTCTAGATAGGCATACTTACCTCAATCTCTTCCTCTCTAAATCTCTCACCTTTCGCTATAGTCAGATCTATGACTCTAAATTTCTCTCTAGATAGGCATACCTCAATCCCTTCCTCTCAAAATCTCTCACCTTTTGCTATAGTCAGATCTATGACTCTAAATTTCTCTCTAGATAGGCATACCTCAATCTCTTCCTCTCAAAATCTCTCACTTTCGGTATAGTCAGATCTATGACTCTAAATTTCTCTCTAGATAGGCATACCTCAATCTCTTCCTATCAAAATCTCTCACTTTCGCTATAAACAGATCTATGACTCTAAATTTCTCTCTAGATAGGCATACCTCAATCTCTTCCTCTCAAAATCTCTCCCTTTCGCTATAGTCAGATCTATGACTCTAAATTTCTCTCTAGATAGGCATACCTCAATCTCTTCCTATCAAAATCTCTCACTTTCGCTATAGTCAGATCTATGACTCTAAATTTCTCTCTAGATAGGCATAATTACCTCAATCTCACCTCAATCTCTTCCTCTCTAAATCTCTCACCTTTTGCTATAGTCAGATCCATGGCCCTAATTTTCTCTCTAGATAGGCATACTTACCTCAATCTCTTCCTCTCCAAATCTCTCACCTTTCTCTAAATGTCAGATCTACGCCTCTCAATCTCTCTCTAGACCTTTCTCTGACTCTCTCTCGCTAGATGTCAGACACACGTACACCTCTCTATCTCTCCAGATCACCCTCTTTCTCCCCCTTACTCCCACACTCTAGATGTCAGACCTACGTATCTATCTTTCTCTTTCTCTCTCTTTCTCTCGCCCACTTTATCCTCGTCAGACAACCCATGGCTTCCTTCCATCAAAAACGTGATTACAGTTAATGACTTAATTAGAGACTTCATGAGGAGAGAGGGGAGGGGGGAGGGAGGGAAGAGTGGGGGTATAGCATCCCTAATGGTAAGGGAGGGGGCTAAGACCTTTAAAACCAACTTATCATGCTTTTGGAGGACTTCAGTCCCTTTTGCAGCTTGTAAATGAGAAGGCGGAGAACCGACGACGATTTGGAAACAAATTCCCGAATTGTTTCGAAACGCCAAAGGAAAAATTATGTCTACCTCTTAAGACACTGGATGTTGGTAAGACCTTCCGACCTCATACTCGATATCCTTTATTATCTTAGGTATAAAATTTTACATACAATATCACACATGGAGCTCCTACACACACACAAAATATTTGTATAGTATATACATACAGTATACAATATATGTACATATATATATACATTATATAGAAATACATATACATATATACATATATATATATTATATATATACAGTATATATATATATATATATATATATATATATATATATATATATATATATATATATATATATATATATATATATATATATATATATATATATACTGTATATATGAATTTCACTCACTTCAGGATAGAACCCAGGTCTTTCAGTTGAAAGACGAGACCGCTGCCAACCAAGCCACAGAAGTCATAAAAGAAGTTGGAACCTGAGTACCACTATATTAAGGCTTTACCTGAGCAAGCTAACTGCTTGCATACCAGCGTGTTTTCCCCAACTTCTCGACTCAGCAGTGACCCAGTTGACAGCATTTCATTCGAATTATCCTTTTTGAGTGAATATGATAGAAATAATAAACACACAATCACGTGTGAAACAGAAATAAATTTCTGACTCACTCCAAGATCTAACCGAGGTCTTTCAATTGAAAGACGAGACCGCTGCCAACCAAGCCGCACAAGTCATAAAAGAAGTTGGAACCTGAGTACCACAGTACTTAAAGGCTTTACCTGGGCAGGCTAAATACTTGCATACCAGCGTCGGGTAAGTTAGTGAAAACACGCTGGTATGCAAGGTGTTAGCCTGCCCAGGTAAAGCCTTAAGTACAGTATACCAGGTTCCAACTTCTTTTATGACTTGTGTGGCCTGGTTGGCAGCGGTCTCGTCTTTCAATTGAAAGACCTGGATTCAATCCTGAAGTGAGTCAGATATTTATTTCTGTTCCACACGTGATTGTTTGTTGATAATTTCTAGTACACACACACATACACACACACACACACACACATATATATATATATATATATATATATATATATATATATATATATATGTGTGTGTGTGTGTGTGTATAATCATATATACATGTATATGATATATCATATATACAGTATATAGATATAAAATTAGAAGGATGTATTAGTGTACAAATGTTTTCTGCAATGAGAGTTCATTTCATAGCAGGTAAAGTTTGAACGTGACAGTGATTGATGTCTCGGTTTTTCTGAAGCCACTGTTTCCGGAAGATGAATTGCTAGATTTATGGAAAAGGGCTTGCTGTAAGAATATGTGTATTATATATATATATATATATATATATATATATATATATATATATATATATATATATATATATATATTTATGTATACATACATACATATATATATATATATATATATATATATATATATATATATATATATATATATATATAATATATATATTCATGCGTGTGCGTACAAGCCCACTCTGTCCAAAAAGCAAAGGAGAGTTGTAACAAACATGAATGCCTTGGCAAATTTCCCGACGGAAAAAAGCTAATCCATTCTAATTGCAATTTGACGCAGGTGATAGAAATGGAATAAAAATGATCTAAACACCAAACGAAAAGGATCAGTTCTGTATTGCCGAGTTCTCGATGCCAAACGACATTACGCAAACTACAGTAAGCTGTTCCATCACAACCTACACAGGATTATCCATTTGAAAATATATATGGCCGGAGAGTATAACAGCCTAGTTAGGTAATCTTTACGTGTATTAGCATACGTGACCATTCTCTCTCTCTCTCTCTCTCTCTCTCTCTCTCTCTGTCATTGTCACAACTACGACCAGCATAGCTCTATTATTCTCATTTCAGCAGATCAGGTAATTAAGGCAGTAAACCTTTCTGTTCACTGAGATTTCAGACTGATTTCCTTTCTCTCTCTCTCTCTCTCTCTCTCTCTCTCTCTCTCTCTCTCTCTCTCTCTCTCTCTCTCTCTCTCTCTCTCTCTCTCTGAGTGCAAAAAAGATCATAAGGAACCTGAACGTCTCAATTTAAGTGAGGCTTATGAGAAAAGGATGAGTATTATGGGACCTGTTCTTAACAGTGACCAGAAGTGAATATATCATGTGAGAGAGAGAGAGAGAGAGAGAGAGAGAGAGAGAGAGAGAGAGAGAGAGAGAGAGAGTGAGAGTCTCTCTTTCTCTCTCTCTCTCTCTCTCTCTTCTCTCTCTCTCTCTCTCTCTATATATATATATATATATATATATATATATATATATATATATATATATATATATATATATATATAAATCACAACATAAGTAACTCACTTTCTCTCTCTCTCTCTCTCATGATATGTCGCTTCCTGGTTGCTGTTAGGGACCCTTTCTCAACAGCAACCAGGAAGAGAAACTATCATGAGAGAGAGAGAGAGAGAGAGAGAGAGAGAGAGAGAGAGAGAGAGAGAGAGAGAGAGAGAGAGAGAGAGAGAGTCTTTCCCTCTAAAAGGGAGGTGAGACGAGGTCATCACCAGATGCAATTATGCAGCAGAGGGAAAGGTCCATCTACTGGAGGTGAAGGACATAGATTAACGTCACTTTCAATCAGTCCTGATTGATTGACAAAAACGTCAGCTTGCAATCACACTCAAGCAGCCTGTCATGATCTGCTGAATTCACATCGATTTTGCTTGTTTACTCTGTAAGCGAAGGTTGTAAACAATATCCATGAACACACACATATAAATTATATATATATATATATATATATATATATATATATATATATATACATATATATATATATAATATATATATATATAATATATATATATATATATATATATATATATATATATATATATATATATATATATATATACATATACACATATATACACATACATATATATAATTGTAATAACCATGATATCCACTTCTCGAAATCTTAACACTTTCGGATGCGCTCATCACTACAAAGCCTTAGTTCCAAATGCAAGAATATGAAGTAATTATGATGTAATTCTGATGTCCGTAGAAGGATTCGAACCCGCATCCAGATTAGTATCAAGTATGTATATTATATATATATATACATATACATATATATATATATATATATATATATATATATATATATATATATATATATATATCGCATTAAGCCACTGTTTCTCGCAGGGGATGGCTCCTGTGAAAAACCAGAGATCAGTTACGGAAACATTTATCCTTAACTGCAGAACCAGGTGTGAATATATTTTTTTCAAAAGCCTCCACTATCAGCTCGTCGATTCTTCCGTATATTTCACTGTGCCACTGACCAATAATTAACCATCATCTTCACACCCTCTTTGTCGTATCTCCGAATTTCTCGGCATTTGCTTCCGCTTTCTTTTCTCATTCCGCTCTATTAATTCCATAAAGGAGAGTAAGCTCAACAATTTCTTAACGCACTGCAAATCTTCCTTTCATTGACACTCCTTTCTCTTCCAAACTTTTTGCAGATATTCTGCTACTTTCTTTCTTTCGACTCTCACATGGGTCACCTTTCTTTCCATCTTACATTCGTTCGTTACATTCACTTCCAAAATACCTGTTGAAAACCATCGCCTCAGTCCTCGCAACCTCGTTCTAGCTGAAGTTCACTTGAAAGTTTGTTTCCGGATATTCAGCACTTATATCTGTTTTTTCACTAACCTCTTTCATCACTTTATCAATAAAAGGATAAACAGCCATGCAGACAAAACGCTTTCCCCTCCTCTGACTTACTTTTGCACAAAACCAGACACTCTCCTTGCTACATACTTTCAAAACAGGCTTTGTTTCCATTATAAAAAATTCTGACTTGAAACTCAAGCTTCCAAAGAATGTGGTGCTCATTAAGAAGTAAAAGAAGATAGAGAGAAATACAGAAAGAAGAGATCTCACTTATTAAAAGTAAAAAAAAAAAGGAAAGAAAAATGTATTAATTACTAAATTCCACATTTTCAACAGTCCCCTCATAAGCATTTGTGTAAGTTCATTAAGTCCCCTACAGCCTTTTAGCCTTGCTCTCATATTTATCACACAGCTGTTGTGGTAAAACTTTATCTGCACAGCATCTTTCTCTTGTGACCCCACAATGACCTTCCCCTCTCAGTCCCTCTGCTATTACTACCCTAATACGTATCAATTTGTATTTTAATATTTTACTTACCTTTTTATTTATTCATTAGTTTGTTAATTTATCTGTTTTTCCTAATAACTCATCTCCTCTTTCTGCATTTCCAATTGCCTTCTGTTACTTCTTTCGAATGAACACCTTAATACTCTTTGGAAGCTTGAATTTCAAGTCAATGGCCCCTGTGGTGGGCTGGTTCCATATGAATAGGGTTCATCTTCTGAATAATAATAATAATGATAATAATAATAATGATAATAATAACTTCAAATCATTGGCCCCTGTGGTGGGCTTGTTCCATATGAATAGGGTTCATCTTCTGAATAATAATAATAATAATAATAATAATAATAATAATAATAATAATAATAATAATAATAATAATAATAACAACTTCAAGTCAGTGGCCCCTGTGGTGGGCTTGCTCCATATGAATAGGGTTCATCTTCTGAATAATAATAATAATAATAATAATAATAATAATAATAATAATAATAATAATAATAATAATAATAATAATAATAATAACTTCAAGTCAGTGGCCCCTGTGGTGGGCTTGTTCCATATGAATAGGGTTCACCTTTTGAATAATAATAATAATAATAATAATAATAATAATAATAATAATAATAATAATAATAATAATAATAATAATGGCTTGCTTTCTACATTAAAGTCCTACCATACTCCTTCCCGGTATCCTACATAATGTCTTGCTCCTTTAATTCTTGGAGTTACAATAATTATCCAGTTGAACAACAACCCTACAACTGTGTTTACGAAACACTGAACTGAATTTAATCCATCTGACATTCATCTGAAATATAACCCAGATTAAAATATAAACCTGAATCATAGTCCATGTTATGAAATGGAATATGGAGTTTAGACAAAAGGCAAAGCACTGGGACCTATGAGATCATTCAGCGATGGAAAGGAAATTGAGAATAGGTAGGTTTGAAAGGTGTAACAGGAGGAAAACCTCGCAACTGCATTAAGAAACAATTGTTAGGAGAGGGTATATAGCAGGATGGAAGAATGATAATATGAATGGAGGTACGGTAAAAGGGATGAAAGGGGTTGCAGCTAGGGGCCGAAGGGACGCTGCAAAGAACCTTTAGTAATGCCTACAGTGCGCCCCCGCGAGGTGCACTGTCGGCACTACCCCCCTACAGGGTAAACCATGTCATGAAATATTAACTCGAATTGCAACCCACTGAGCGAAATATACTGTCGAATAAAAACTAGTTTGTATCTGCAACAGTAAAACAAAGACTGCAAAATATCTGCCTGAATTATAACCAAGTTTATAATCCGCTTTTACAAAATATTTCCCTGAATTATGACCCAGTTTATAATCCATTTGATTTATATCCCAGTTTAAAATATCTACCTTGACTTATATAACAATTTTACAGCTTTTTCACCATATTAACAATCCAAATTGTAAAAGTATAAAAATCCTAATTACGATCCAGATTATGTAAACTGAATCATCAACAAAATCCTAAAATATTCTCGTGGACAATTATCCACGTTCACGGGTACTCCCGAAACAATTCATTCATAAAAAGACCAGAGAATAATGAATGAATGAATTTACGCGAACAGAACGCTTATTCAACAAGGTAGCACTACTGTCGCTTAGGGCACCGGTTATTTGAATTGCAAGTCAATCAACTATGTAAATCTGAGCGAGTTTAACTTCAGGTTCTTTTTCACTAGCAAATGTTTCGTTAACTCAGATTCGTGAACTGTCCAATTTTTGTGTTTTTGTAGCAGCTACACATCATGAACTACACTAATATAAAACTAAGTACAGAGACTACGTTAACAAAGTTACGGTTTCTTCGGCAACAACAGCATCCTTAATAATAATCTATAATAATAAAATCCGAGAGGATTTTGTTTGTCCTCCCCCGGGTGACAGTAGGGGAGACATGACACAGCCACCCACCCCTTGCAAACTAGTTTGTAGGCACCGGGTGGGGACGGGGTAGGTAGGGGAACGGGAGGGTAGGAGAGACATCCGCCCTCCTCCTGCAAACCTGTTTGTCTACCGCAGTTGGGGGCAGGGTAGGTGGGAATCAGGAGGGTAGGGGAGACAGCAGCCCCGGGTTCCAACATGCGTAGCACCAAGACCACCAAGAAACAAGGCCTGTTGGATATGACATCATGACGTGATGACGTAGAGCCTGGTGGTCCCAAGCCAGCGACTCTTTCTCTCTCGCGCTTCCTTCCCATACATCACTTGCATACAAGGTTTTTTCATGGTTCTGTTGTTTTATTTTTGAATTGGACCATAAAACTTATACAGCACCATGAAGCAGCGTGCAATGGATACATCATGTGTCTTTTATAGGACGAACTTACTATGGTAAGTGGATAAACTCATGATAAGTTCACTGCAACAGGTATTTGACTTTTGTCTCTGGATGACATTAGGATAACTTTCAACTGCAATATAAAGAAAGATTGGTTTAGCCTAAATTGAATTTTATTAAGAATTCATATAAAATGGAGTTAACAGAATCTAATATAGGCTAGCTTGTGTCAAAGAACTTCCAATGTAGCCTATGTCAAAGAACTCACAGTGTAGCCTTCCCAATGTAGCCTATGTCAAAGAACTCACAGTGTAGCCTAAGTCAAACAACTCCCAGTGTAGCCTATATCAAACAACTCCCAGTGTAGCCTACGTCCAACAACTCCCAGTGTAGCCTACGTCAAACAATTCCCAGTTCAGGACTTAACAGCTTTGGAAATGGCAAATTACCAGTCAAATGTCATAACAGGCAAGACTAATAATGGTAGTAGTAGTCAGGTAAGTCAAGTAGCATATAAAGAGTGTTACCAACATGCAAAGAAAGGGCAAACACATCAAACAAGTAAACCTAACAGGGGAAACCTACTGCAAGTGCAGAGAAACTCCAGAAGAAATTAAGCAAAGCATGCTATAGATATGGTAAAGAGGATCATTATAGCAATGACTGGGAAAAGTGCCCTGCGTCAGGTAAGACGTAGTACCGTTGCAAACACAATACTTATCTTAGTGATAGAACCTTCAGACAAGGTACTCAAGAGTTACAATGGCACAGACATAGAAGTTATAGGTTCAACACAAGTGGAAATACAGTATCCTCCCCTAAAATGGAAGACTGCAGTATCTGCAACAATACAACACTGACAAATTGGTGTAGATACTCCCCTGCCTTACAACTGATTTTGCAGATACTGCAAATGGGACACCCTAAATACTCGTGGAAAGCACTGAAGAATCATTCTGAAACTGCAGTAACTTGTGTATTAGTGTTTCACGAGCTCAATAGGTGGCATATCTCAATTTCAAAAATTTTGCAGATACTACAGTTTTCCATTTTAGGGCAGTATAGTGATCAGGAAATAGGCAAGATACCACTGTAAGTAGTCAAAGGAGAGGGACAAACCTTATTGGGCCTAGTTTGGTTAAGGTATATAAAATTAGACTGGCCTAGTATTCTATAGTGTATCCCCACCAATTTCAGAGTAACAGACCCCTCTTTTTTCGTGTATGATTCAGCACATTTGTTGAAATGTATCAGGAATAATTAGCTTGGTCAGAAAGATATAAATAAAACAATGAAGTTCCCCCGGTTCTCCTTTGATGGAAATGATATTTTAGAAAATGAAATTCATTAATCACCATTCAGCTTTGAAAAAACTTCATAATATAGAAGATGGTTTACTCTTGAAACAACATCATCATCATCGCTACAGTCTACATGGCTCAAGACAACTTACAACAGCAACAACATCAACATCATCGCTACAATCCACATGGGTCTACATGGCTCTTAGACAGCTTACAACAACAACAACATCATCGCTACAATCTACATGGCTCTGGAAGCTTGCAACAACAGCGTCAACATCAACATAATCGCTACTGTCAACATGGGTCCACATAGCACCAGTAGCCTACAACAACAACAACAACAGCAAAAACAACTACATCAACATCATCGCTACAATCTACAGGGGTCTACATGGCTCTAGGCAGCTATTTTAGATAATGATGGCCATTAACCAGTAGCGGAGCTCAGACAACGGTGAACGGCCATTTCCCCAATTACTCATTGTGATGTTTGACAAAAGCCGAATGGGACGTTTCTAATTGACGGCACCAATTGGGCTTCATCACAAGCTACGGGCTTAAGTGGGCTTCCTTAGATGCTATGGGCTTAAGTGGGCTTCATTACACAGTTGTGTGTATGTGTTCTAATGATCAATGCCGGCTAGGGCGAGTTGGGTGGTACTTCAAGACGCTGTTTCAATGAGACGGAAACAGAGAGAGAGAGAGAGAGAGAGAGAGAGAGAGAGAGAGAGAGAGAGCAGCTACTTAAGAGTGAGGGGGAGGAGAAAGAGAAAGACAATCAGTTACGAAAGCGATTAAAAACTGGAATGAAGACCCATTTGGTTTTAAAAATTTATTATTTATATATATGATTCTGCATATTATAATAGCTTATTCAAAGAAAGTGTGAAGTTTAAAGTATCGAATTAACGGGTAACCTCAAACATTGTAAAGGCATTCGCTCAAATCATGCACTCTCTCTTTAAAGTCCCACTGTAACCCCAAGCAACCCGCCCTGGACCCTGTATGTAACAACATTCTTTGAGTTATCTAAATCAGTCATTTGAATCTTGAGAGAGAGAGAGAATTATAAAACAGTAAAATAGAGTACTGGTGAGCTTCCTCAATGCAAGTTTCATAATCCTGTTTAAATTCTATGTATTTAATCCACAGAACATCAAACACGTAACGAGTGATTATGACGCTATGTTCACCATAGTTCGATTCCAAATATACAAATAAAAGAATTTTATATTTTTGAATTTTATATTTTTGTACGTGATCCGTTTTGATATAATCTAAGATGTTATCTTGGGGTATACAAATAAATTTAATAAGTGCATCGTTCAAAAAGTATTCAGCAACCATAACTACGAGTTACATCTACCATCAAAATAAATAATCTAAGAAACATATTAAGATCCTCGCATACATCAAAAAACAATCTTCCTTTACTCTTCAAATCTTTCTTTTTCCTTTTAATGTTCTTGCCGTCTTCTGGCCTGGGCTAGAAAAGGGTACTAGGTAGCCCCGTCTCACTGGCCTTTACTCTTGTAACAAAATAAAAATTCTGAGCATCAATCTTAAAAGGGAGACAAAACCAAAAACATATTCGTTATTCACACCTGTATCGGTTCCCTGAAAGCTCTCTAGCACATGCCGTCTACTACTCCAAAACATGAAAAAACAACCAGAGAGAGAGAGAGAGAGAGAGAGATTGTGGGAAGGGGAGGGGCGGAATAAAATTGAGTATTTACCTCACATCTTCACACGAAAATCTTGTATAAACAAACAGAGAGCGAGAGAGAGAGAGAGTTGTGGGAAGGGGAGGGCGAAATAGTCTAGTATTTACTTCACATGAAAATCTTACATAAACAAAGAGAGAGAGAGTTGTGGTAAGGGGAGGGCGAAATAGAGACTAGTATTTACCTCGCTTCTTCACAAGAAAATCTTACATCAACAAACAGAGAGAGAGAGAGAGTTGTGGGAAGGGGAGGGCGAAATAAAATCGAGTATTTACCTCACATCTACACATGAAAATCTTGCTTAAACAGAGAGAGAGAGAGAGTTGTGGGAAAGGGAGGGCGAAATAAAGTCTAGTATTTACCTCACATCTTCACATGAAAATCTTATTATAAACAAACACAGAGAGAGAGAGAGAGAGAGAGAGAGAGAGAGAGAGGAAAAGCGAATCTTCCGAAAACGTGAATTTCATGCGAGGAACAGGTAAGGAGTTCCGAGAGATTATGAAGGTCGTTACGTAAGCATTCCCCGCCATTTGAGTGACCAGCTGGGCGCTATTGTAACGGCCACGACGATATTTGAAATGGGCGCCATTAAAAAGCGCGCGAGACTGCCGGGTTCAACCGAGCCGCCTCCCGGCATCTTAAAAGAATATTTACGGCCAGTTCCTTTCCTTTTAATATGCAGCATCAAATGAACGGGCTGAATTAAATCGACCGGGTAAGTCCGACAGAAGCACACTGCGAGGAACGGCAAAAACTTTAACGTTCTCATCAAAACAAAACAAAACAAAAAATATGTGAGGAGTTTGGAGGGAGGATTTCTTAAACAGAAGACGACATGGTCGTACCTTCGGTAATAAAACTGGAGCCCGGCGACGTTAAAACACTGATCGCCCGTTAAAGGCTCAGATAAGTCAACAAAGTATCCATTTATGCCGCTAATCTCGTAGCAAAATGACAGTCGTATAAATGGAACAACTCCGACTAAACGAATCAACTCCTTATGAAGCCAAAAACATTCTTCGCAATGTAGTGGGAGAATAGAATAGGTGATGTCTGGATGGGAGAGACTGTCTGCCTGAAGCGGGAAAACACTAGGCCTATTTTACGAATAGATTACCCAGGGGGTAATGATCAATGAATTCAAGTCTTTCTAAACGATTTCAAGTTGGATTCCCTTGATGCATGCTAATTCAGACATGGTTTGAATCTCCACCAAACAGTACAATTGTTTCTCTACACAAGCTTCATGCCCAGTGCGCTCTCACCATAGTTCCCATCTCAGCCACTTTCTTGCTAGACCAACTCCAACATCCAACGCCCCCTACCCCCAGCCCCAGACACCGTCCCGGGTCCCTTAGGAGATAAGATAATGTGAAGCTTTTACGAGCTGAGGTGCTTCTTATACGAAACAGCCGATAAAAAAAGGAATTTATACGGTTATTGACGATAAAAGGGAATATAAAGTTTATAACCGTATGCACTCGACGTGATGTAAGCAGCGTTACTCTTGTACGTTTAGAAACGGCTGGAGGGTATTGAGGTGGGGCCGGGAGGCGGGAGGCGCGGTTGGGCGGGAACTGCGGTCTGAATAAAAAAAATCTTCAATATCTTCAGCATTCCCTAAAGCAATACAAGTCAGACCCTTGTGAAGTTCTTGGGGACGAAGTACCATACATCCTCAAAAGCAACGCATGAAACTATCTATGACAAATGCAGCATAAATTAAAGTTAAAATTAAACAAGTAAAAAATTCACCGAAGGGCAATCGAGTTTTCTGTACAGCGTACAGTGCTATATGAAACTCTCAGCCATGGCCCATGAAAGTCTCAGCCGCAGCCCATGAAACTTTCAGCCACGGCCCGGTGGTGACCCGAGTTGTTGGCGCTTATAGCGGTGCCAGACGCATGATCATGGCTAAATTTAATCTTAAGTAAAATAAAAACCACTAAGGCTACATGGCTGCAATTTGGTATGCTTGATGACTGGAAGGTGGATGATCAACATACCAATTTGCAGCCCTCTAGCCTCGGTAGTTTTTAAGATCTGTGGGCGGACAGAAAAAGTGCGGACGGACAGACAAAGCCATCTCAACAGTTTTCTTTGACGGAAAACCAAAAAAGAAGAGGAACACCACCATGCAATCAGTGGCAGAGAAGTGCTCCCAACGCAACACCTTTATTGAAATCGCTTCCCCCTCCTTTCACAAACCATGACACTCGTATCCGGATAATTAGCGTCCGAGGACCACCCAACACAAGGAGAGAGAGAGAGAGAGAGTGAGAGGGAGGTCGGTCACTTACTCACAGCATTCACGAGCAACAATTTCCCTCGATTAAAAGGAAGGAATAAAAACGAGATAGATTCAATTACCGGTCGCCAGAGGGCACTCGAAGTTGCCGTTAGCTCCGAGAGTAATGGAATAGAGCTGCTGTTATATATAGTAAACGAATTTCCCCTTAATGTTTTTTTTCTTATCCTCTCCTACTTATGGAAAAAGAATCGACTCTGAATTCTCCCGTGGCATCAGCGTTTGAGAAGAGAGGCGTTTTCTTTCTCTCTCTGCGTACGAACTCGATGGTATATATCGTTTTGTGTTCGAATCCCAGTAGTGTTTGGCTTTAGCTTGATAAAGGAAGTGCATATATATATATATATATATATATATATATATATATATATATATATATATATATATATATAGATAGATAGATAGATAGATATTTATAGATAATTATATACATATATATACATATATTTATATATACATATATATATACACATCTATATTTATGTATAAATACATATATATACACATATATATATATATATATATATATATATATATATATATATATATATCTGTTCAGTGTATATATATATATATATATATATATATATATATATATATATATATATATATATATATATAATATACAGTATATACTGGGACTCAAATAAAATGTTTTCAAAGCGTCTCCTTAATATTTCTGGCACTGAAGATAACAAAATTGTTATAGACGTTTCTTCAATATGTCTAGAACTCGCAAAGTAATTTTTTAGAAAACTTCTCTTACTAAGGAATACCAACCCTGACTTTGGAGAAGTTTGAGTGGTATGTGAAATACAGAGGGAGAGAGAGAACTCCACATTTTATGACGTCTCTGTCTCTTTCATGACACAGATAAACTCCAACAAGAGTCAAAGAGATGACTCTAAACCTTAAAAGAGTTCGTTGGCCTTTTTAAAAATTACTAAAAACAGGCAAAAAAATGCGCCGTTTCTGTACAGCATATAATCAAGGCCACCAAAAACACAAAGTCTAATAAAAGATAAGTCTGTTCATGCGCAGGTGGTGACGTCACCTAGCCTGGATATCCTAAATTATAGAAAACGGAGTGATTAATGGGGGACTTTTATTTTTATCTGTTATTAGTCCACTTTTCAGTTACACCATTTAACTTTATTAATTTCAAGTATATCATTCGTATTTAAGGAAAAAATAATCTAAATAGTATGATTAAAATATATACGTAATGTTTCTGTCTATTCTTGTTATAGCTTACTTAAAGTTAATAATATTGGTGAGGAGTGGCCAGTTTACACTGTACTCTATCAGTAAATTACTGTGTAATATTATAAATGACTGTGTGTTATTATTATAATTATTATTATTATTATGTTTAGACAGAAGTCATTACTTGGTAATTTATAAGAAGTTACTGCAGTAAATGAGTAGAAATGAGAGAGAGAAATGAACAAAGCATCTTACAACATTATAATGTAATTTGGCATTTCATTAGATAATTAACCTTTGAAATGTAAGATTCTATCCTCATGTTTTTTTTTTTTTTTTTTGTAGATTTATATTTTCTCTATTGCAAAATGTGGCCCACTTTTCCCTCAAAGCCTCATCTCGTGGGAAACTGTGAAACACAGTTCCATCTTTGTTTTCGTAATTGGATGTGCAGCCACTAACAGTACAATTGCTAGGCATGTTTGATTGCCGCAGCCAGAGTTCTTCACACAACACCGGCTCGTTGCTGACTGACCCGGTTTCATGTAATTGACCCAGCATTTTGCGGCTAGATGACGTCATTACGCGGCTCGTGCTACTTTTTCGCAGCAAGTGAGCAGACTTATCTTTTATTAGACTTTGCGAAAATAGATCTATCTTTCGGTGGTCTCGGTGTAATGCTCTATGAGCCGCGGCCCTTGAAACTTTGACCACAGCACGGTGGTGGACTGTCCTATATCGTTATCACACGCACGATTACGGCTAAATTTAACCTTAAATAAAATAGAAGCTACTGAGGTAAGAGGGCTGCAATTTGGTATGTTTGATGACTGGAGGGTGGATGATGAACGTACCAACTTGCAGCCCTCTAGCCTCAGTGGTTTGTAAGATCTGAGGGGGGACAGAAAAAGTGCGGACGGACAGACAATGCCGGCACAATAGTTTTCTTTTACAGAAAACTAAAACGTATTGCTTTTACGTGAATAAGGTGCTAGTTACCTAACATACAGGCGACATACAATGACAAGCAGGGAAGTGAGGATCGCATTTTTGCTTGCCTATATTCCAAGTTCTTTGACATCACGACACTTTGTACACGGTATTATGTGATAATCAAATTAGCTGAAACAGAATTCAGCACTAAAAACTTGCAGATATGTTAGTGATTTCATACATAAGATTGCGAAGCGAGTTGTAGAATAGAATACAGATTTTAGACCAAAGCCCAAGCGCTGGGACCTATGAGGTCACTCAGTGCTGAAAGGGAAATTGACGGTAAGAAGGTCTGAAAGGTGTAACAGGAGGCAAACCTCGCAGTCGCACCGAGAAATAATTTTTAGAGAGGGTGAAAAGTCAGCTGGAAGAGAGAGAATATGGACGGAGGTACAGTACAAGAAATAAGAGAGGTTTCAGCTAGGAGCAGAAGGGACGCTGCAAAGACCCTTAAATAATGCCTGCAGTGCATCACGTGAGGTGCACTGAAGGCACTAACCCCCCTATGGTAGCGAAATGAGTTGATGTACAACAAATAAACAAGGAAAAAATGCGCCGAAGTTTCTTCGTCGCAATCGAGTTTTCTGCACAGCCACTACAGCGTATAATCAAAGCCACCGAAAATAGATCTATCTTTCGGTGGTCTCGGTATAATGCCGTATGAGCCCTAGCCCACATAACTTTAACCACGGCCCGGTGTTGACCTATCCTATATTATTGCCAGAAGCAAGATTATGGCTAACTTTAGCCTTAAATAAAATAAAAACTACTGAGGCTAGAGGGCTACAATTTGGTATGTTTGATGATTGGAGGATGGATGACCAACATACAATTTGCAGCCCTCTAGCCTCAGTAGTTTTTAAGATCTGAGGGCGGACAGAAAAAGTGCGAACAGAAAAAAGTGCAGGCGGACAGACAAAGGCGGCACAATAGTTTTCTTTTACAGAAAACTAAAACACAGTTAACAAATCTGATTCTGCTGAAATAATCGTCTTCGAACTTCATTATTTCCACTAGAACCTGATGCCGATATCTTTAACTAAATATTACCAAACACCATTTAACAGCATGTTGCAATACATATATACAGTGTATACATTGGCCAACGGAAATTCCCTCGCCCTGTTACCAACCCTCCATGAACGCAAAAGCTGAGCCCCTGTAGGAGAGTAGTGACGCTAGTGCGCCTCACGCGGTGCACTGTAGGCATTACTAAAGGTTCTTTGCAGTGTCCCTTCCTTAGGCCGCTAGCTGCAACCCCTTTCATTCCTTCTACTGTACCTCCGTTCATATCCTCTCTCTTCTATCTTCCTTTTCACCCTCTCCTAACAATATACTACGAAAACAAAAATAATAACTAATATCTCCCAATTAAATCCCCATGAAGCCTGACATACGAGATATATCTAAATCAAACGCTTACAATACAAAAAGATAATTCCTTCTCATTTGTCAAAGCCTTGATTAAAAGAAACTCATTTTCCTGCTCACCACGGAACAAGGAGCACTTTAAGACAAGAGTGAAGGAATTCATTTTCAAGTAAACTTAAAGACATAATTCTTAAGTACTTTTAAAAAACAGCAGTTTTTACTACTCATAAAGATGAATACATAGCATATAGAATTTAGGCGACATGCCAAGAGCTGGGACCTATGAAGTCATTCAGCGCTGAGACGGAAATTGACAGTAAAAAGGTCTAAAAGGTGTAACCGGAGGAAAACCTCGCAGTTGCACTGTGAATCAATTGTTGGGAGAGGGTGGAAAATAAGATGGAAGAAAGAGAATATGAAAGGAGATACAGTACAAGGAACGAAAGGGGTTGAAGCTAGGGGCCGAAGGCACGCTCCAAAGAACCTTGAGTGATGCCTACAGTGCACCGCATGAGGTGCACTAACAGCACCTCAAGCTGGTTTCAATTATATAATTACCCAGCTCTGATAGAACCAGTGGATATACATCTGGTTCTTCACAGTGACACTGTTCTTCTCAAGATTTCTATGATGGGACCTCTCCCTACTGTTAAAGGCCAGTGAGACATACAAGATGGTATTTCAGCTCTTGTGCAATTGCATCACCTGCACCTAGTTTTGCCAATAATTTACCATCATTAAGTGTGTGAGCGCACTCATGTAGTCTCCTGTTGAGATTCATGGTCATTACTTGCTGAAGATCTGATACAGGTGCCACGTTTTCACAAAAAATGTTTGCTTCATAGTCATGACTCATTCGACGCTGTTTAGCATGCTTTTCCTGTGGTTCACTACCTTCAACTGTAGATCTTCACTTTTTTGCATGATCAAGTTTTGTATTATTAAACATGACCCTGGTATTTTGCCATGTTTTGTCGAAGTGTTGCCTCTATGCCACTGCTTTCATCCAGCCTTGTTGGGTCAAAGTTATGCGGCATTTCACCTATCTCCTGGAACAATGGCACATTGGTTGAAATCATTATGTACCCATCATGTCCAGGATTATGATGCACAAAGGCCAAGGGTGAAGTTAGACCTTCATTTTCTTGTCTTCCTGGCAAAGACATCATTTGCTCCAGTCGGCCTTCCTTTTGCCTGCGATTGAATTTACACTTGCCATTATGAGCTCTTGACTAAGGAGAGGGGCTATCCTTTTACCACCTTAATCTGATATGCACATTGATGTATGGGACACAACTAGGTTCGGTCACCCTACACCTAGCCCGATCATTCATCCGGTGCCATGTAAGTCCCGTGTGATCTGTACACCATCCTGGCAAGTACATGAACAAGCCATGTACAGCGCCACTTACCCTTGGCTCGGCTCTCCTGCGCTGGAACTTCCTGTCAATTCAGGCGCGGCTCTCTAACTAGATCTACCAACTATATACATACTTTATACCAGCTAACTGATATGGGGCTATTAGACAGCATTTGGGACACTAACCTACTAAACTACACTAAAGCAAAGCTAGGTACAGTACAACGTAAGTAAAGCAAGATTAGCTGACACTGAACCCCATAGCTCTTCGTTGGGTGAGCCGGTAGAGCTCCTGACTGTCACTGGATGGGCCGGAGTTCAATTCCCGCGGCCGGCTGATGAAGAGTTAGAGGAATTTATTTCTGGTGATAGAAATTCATTTCTCGCTATAATGTGGTTCGGATTCCACAATAAGCTGTAGGTCCCGTTGCTAAGTAACCATTTGGTTCTTAGCCACGTAAAATAAGTCTAATCCTTCGGGCCAGCCCTAGGAGAGCTGTTAATCAGCTCAGTAGTCTGGTTAAACTAAGATATACTTAACTTTTAACTGAACCCCATGCTGAGTTACACAGCAGTGAGGTCACCAATGTGCCCTGGTTGTGCGCTGACATTCACTCTTTTGAACTAAAACTAAAGATAAAACCACCACCTAAATTATATTTAGACTTGCAAACTATTATATTGAACAGGAAGACATTTTTCCATGCCTACCGAATCCTGCCATATTGGATGCCATCTTTCTTTATATATGCTATATGAAATCTTTAACAGATATACATTTTACTTTTGCTTAATGACTCTGCCTAAAATGTGTATAACCAAAACAAATGCATAAAAACATGACCAGAGGCACATGAGTCCCATGTTAAAACCTTGACTCGCGGCCATCTTGAAAAACAGCAGCCATTTTGGAATTTTGAGTGGACACCCAATAATTTTCAAAAGGTGGCCTATGGAGAAGATATGTATCAAATTTCACGCTTGTATCATCAACCGAAGTATTTTAGTGAAAAAAAAAAAAATGATTTTATCTGCTGCACTAGGTCTACTTATTACAACATCTAATTTTTGTGGCGAGCGGATGGCTTTCATAAATCTCCGGGGGACAGGATGTTTCTTATTAAGGTCAGCTATTGCATTTAATAAAATGCCTTTTAAAACATATATCTTCTCGGCTGTCATTTTTACCAGTTATGAATTACGGCCGAGAGGAGATTGGGTCTCTCATTTCTTGAAAAGACGACTGAGTCTATCATATTTCTTTTGGAGACGACTGAGTCTATCATTTCTTGAAAAGACGACTGTCATATTTTTTGTAGAGACGACTGAGTCTATCATTTTTTGAAAAGAGGACTCAGTCTATCGTTTTTTTTTGGAGACGACTGAGTCTACCATTTCTTTTAGAGACGAATGAGTCTATCATATTTCTTTTGGAGACGACTGAGTCTATCATTTCTTGAAAAGACGACTGTCATATTTTTTGTAGAGACGACTGAGTCTATCATTTTTTTGAAAAGAGGACTCAGTCTATCGTTTTTTTTTTGAGACGGCTGAGTATATCATTTTTTTTAGAGACGACTGAGTCTATCATAATTTTTTAGGGACGACTGAGTCTATAATTTTTTTTAGAGACGACTGAGTCTATCATAATTTTTTAGGGACGACTGAGTCTATAATTTTTTTTAGAGACGACTGAGTCTATCATTTCTTGAAAAGACGACTGAGTCTATCATATTTTTTTTAGAGACGACTGAGTCTATAATTTTTTTAGAGACGACCGAGTCTATCATTTCTTGAAAAGACGACTGAGTCTATAATTTTTTTAGAGACGACTGAGTCTATCATTTCTTGAAAAGACGACTGAGTATCATTTTTTTAGAGACGACTGAGTCTATCATTTCTTGAAAAGACGACTGAGTCCATCATTTCTTGAAAAGACGACTGAGTCCATCATTTCTTGAAAAGACGACTGAGTCTATCATTTCTTGAAAAGACGACTGAGTCTATCATTTCTTGAAAAGACGACTGAGTCTATCATTTCTTGAAAAGACGACTGAGTCTATCATTTCTTGAAAAGACAACTGAGTCTATCATTTCTTGAAAAGACGGCTGAGTCTATCATTTCTTGAAAAGACGACTGAGTCTATCATTTCTTGAAAAGACGACTGAGTCTATCATTTCTTGAAAAGACGACTGAGTCTATCATTTCTTGAAAAGACGGCTGAGTCTATCATTTCTTGAAAAGACGACTGAGTCTATCATTTCTTGAAAAGACGACTGAGTCTATCATTTCTTGAAAAGACAACTGAGCCTATCATTTCTTGAAAAGACAACTGAGTCTATCATTTCTTGAAAAGACGACTGAGTCTATCATTTCTTGAAAAGACGACTGAGTCTATCATTTCTTGAAAAGACGACTGAGTCTATCATTTCTTGAAAAGACAACTGAGTCTATCATTTCTTGAAAAGACGACTGAGTCTATCATTTCTTGAAAAAGACGACTGAGTCTATCATTTCTTGAAAAGACAACTGAGTCTATCATTTCTTGAAAAGACAACTGAGTCTATCATTTCTTGAAAAGACAACTGAGTCTATCATTTCTTGAAAAGACGACTGAGTCTATCATTTCTTGAAAAGACGACTGAGTCTATCATTTCTTGAAAAGACGACTGAGTCTATCATTTCTTGAAAAGACGACTGAGTCTATCATTTCTTGAAAAGACGACTGAGTCTATCATTTTTTTAGAGACGACTGAGACTATCATTTCTTGAAAAGACAACTGAGTCTATCATTTCTTGAAAAGACAAATGAGTCTATCATTTCTTGAAAAGACGACTGAGTCTATCATATTTTTTTTAGGGACGACTAAGTCTATAATTTTTTTTAAAGACGACTGTGTCTATCAATTTTGTCCTCGAAGCAAAAGGGGCAGACCAACCGAACTCTACGCCACGTCAGCAACGCGAGAGAGAGACCAGACAACAGCAGAAAGCGCTTCTTCCTCCGGCTGCAAGTGAGGATGATAGCGGTAATGAAGACAGCAGCATATCCGGATATCCGTTGCGAGAATACATTATCCGGCGGCGGCTCAGGAGGAGGAGGAGGAGGAGGAGGAGGAGGAGGAGGAGGAGGAGGAGGAGGAGGAGGAGGAGGAGGAGGAGGTGGAGGTGGAGGAGGAGGAGGAGGAGGAGGAGGAGGAAGAGAAAAGGGCTTTGCATTATTCAGCGATGCATCGCAATTTGCCATTGCAAGTCTCTGCTCTTCTTTGCTTTCATTGCAAAACAAATTCCATTAAGCCTTTTCCTAATATTAAGTATCCTCTGTTTGATGGGATTTGCTCGGTCGCTGCGGATGCAGATGAAGAAGAGGAGAGAGAGAGAGAGAGAGAGAGAGAGAGAGAGAGAGAGAGAGAGAGAGAGAGAGAGAGAGAGAGAGCGTCTTGAACGAGAGAGGGAGAGAGAGAGAGAGAGCGTCTTGAAAAGAGAGAGAGAGAGAGAGAGAGAGAGAGAGAGAGAGAGAGAGGCTCATTTCGTGTTTTGTCTTGTATCAAGAATTGCCTCCCGCCCGCTCGCACGCTTTGGTTTTTTTTTCTATTTTTCTTAAGTCTCCCTCTCCCCCCAAAACAAGCTTTGGAATTCTCTTCCTTCCTCCCTGCATTTTATTATAACGTCATCTCTTCATGCTCATACACATACACACACACAAACACACACACACATATATATATATATATATACATACATACATACATACATACATATATATATATATATATATATATATATATATATATATATATATATATATATATATATATATATATATATATATATAATCTGAAACCAATGAGCACACTCCCCGCCCTCCATCCGACACCTGAGCAACAGCATGAAAAGATGACGTTATAATGAATTGCAGGGAAGAAGGAAGAGAATTCCAAAGCTTGTCTGAGAGAGAGAGAGAGAGAGAGAGAGAGAGAGAGAGAGAGAGAGAGAGACTTAGAGAAAAAAAAAAAAAAAACAGCGTGGGAATGGGCGGAGGAATTCTTAACACAGGACAAAACACGCCGCACCTGCAAATGAGTCTCTCTCTCTCTCTCTCTCTCTCTCTCTCTCTCTCTCTCTCTCTCTCTCTCTTCTTCTTCATCTGCATCCGCAGCGACCGAGCAAATCCCATCAAACAGAGGATACTTAATATCAGGAAAAGGCTTAATGGAATTTGTTTTGCAATGAAAGCAAAGCAGAGCAGAGACTTGCAATGGCAAATTGCGATGCATCGCTGAATAATGCAAAGCCCTTTCCTCCTCCTCTTCCTCTTCCTCCTCCTCCTCCTTCTCAGCCGCCGCCGGATAATGTATTCTCGCAACGGATATCCGGATATGCTGCTGTCTTCATTACCGCTATCATCCTCACTTGCAGCCGGAGGAAGAAGCGCTTTCTGCTGTTGTCTGGTCTCTCTCTCGCGTTGCTGACGTGGCGTTGAGTTCGGTGGGTCTGCCCCTTTGCTTCGAGGAAAAAACTGATAGACTCAGTCGCCTCTGAAAGGAAACTACTGCCGATTGAATACGCGGCTGAAAATAATCACACGCTTAACTTTACGACCAAATAAAACATCTAATATTTCAGTTCAAATCAATCTCTCAATTACTGAGTGGAAAGTGGAAAATAAACAGGTACACTTACATGTACATACGTGTAAACATTTATTCCTCTTGTGGTTGGCAAGTGTGGTACAAAAATATTACAAAGTATAAGAGGCTTTGTGGGAACGTCTGAACAATGCCCAACCAACGTAGCCGTTGTTTTGGATCTTTCCAAGACAGCGACCCCCAACACAGTTCGGGGGTCGTTGTCTAGGACTAATATTTCTTGGGGATCATTATCTTCATGATTTTACAGTCTTTTGTTTATGTTTTTACGGTCATCCCCAACGGCCTTGTACTAAACACGCCCCACAGGTAGATACATACCGGGTTAAAACCCTTGGGGGTCACTGTCTAGGAAAGATCCGTTGTCTTCCCTGAAGCCGCTCTTTTAGTACTAATGTCAGGGTTTTTATGAATTTAGCGCCAACCTATTTCTCGTTGCGTTAAGCCAAGGGTGAACTCTGACGCCTTGGAGTGGTAGAAAGTCAAGTGTCACCCGTTCCTTCCGAGCACTTAGCAATTATTTTAGAGTCTAACAAATCCCTAAGACAACTATTCGAGTGTTAACCAATTCTCATGAGTTTTTTTAAGGGTCAACCGAGTCCTCGGAATACTAATTCAATCGTCAACCGGTTTCTCTGAGTTTATACCAACTAAAGAGAAAGCTGACTGCTGGAAGGATATCAAAATCGTGTGTGTGTGTGTGTGTGTGTGTGTGTGTGTGTGTATGTGTGTGTGAGAGAGAGAGAGAGAGAGAGAGAGAGAGAGAGAGAGAGAGAGAGAGAGAGAGAGAGAATTTTCACACGTACAGTAGGCCCAAAGGAAGAAGCCAAAGAGCAGACGAACCCTTCAGTCAAATATAAAAGTGGGGTCAGCGTCATAAGTCGCTAATAATCTTAAAAACAGACCAAATGAGACCATAACCAGCTGGAGGAGGAGGAGGAGGAGGAGGAGGAGGTGAAAGAAATTATGAATAGCGTCAGAGCCAATGAGAGGTAACCAACGGCCTAGCTAATGGCTAGTGCAATGGCTGATGCAGTTATCCCTGCAAGACTGGCCAATATAAATGGGGGAGCGGGGAGAGGAGGAGGAGGAGGGGGAGGAGGAGGAGGAGGAGGAGGAGATATCTCCCAAGCCCCCGACACCCACTCATCCACTTAGCATCACCGTCTCCCCCCTACCCCAAAAACCTGCTGCGGCCCTAATCTAAAGTCAGTTATGTGCTCTAATAAGGAATTCATGACCCTCTTTTATGGGACGCCAGACTTCTTCTGTCGCAGCTCAGGGGACGAGGAGAGCTGGGTCGAGCTGTAATTGTCCTTGGTGCGCACTTTTCCCTTCGGCAGCAAGAGCTTTCCCGGAGCAACAAGTCTATATAACGTCCAAATTGGGTAACTCGACGTGCAAGGGCATTTGCATATGCAAAATTCCCGGAATTAACCCGCCACCCCCTC
>NC_089777.1:8807498-8809998 GCF_040412425.1 Macrobrachium rosenbergii | reverse complement strand
AGCGCGTGACAATATATTTAGTAAGGGCACGGGAAAAAATAAAAGGAGTACCATGTGCTTACGTGTTCTTTTATGTTTACTTTGTTATATATTCTCCGTGTTTTTAGCATTGCATCTCGGAAATGTGTTGAAAGAACACGAAAACGCTTGGTTGGTACTCCTTTTATTTTTTTCCCGTGGCCTTGGCCAAATATATACACATACATATATAAATATACAGTACACACACACACACAAAAAAACACACACACACACACACACATATATATATATATATATATATATATATATATATATATATATATATATATATATATTACGAGTAGTGTCGTTCTCAAGTTTACACAAAGAAAACGGACAATAATCTGAGCTATCTTGGAAACATACGTGGACAAATTACGTAACAGTTTGGCTTTGTGTTTCTGTAACCGTACTCACTTTGAACGATGTGCTATGTCAGCTAAGTTCTGGGTCGCTATGGGATCAGTCCTGTGACCTATTTCTGTCACCTGTGTAAAGAGAAAATTTTGCCCAATCAGTACAAAACAACGTCGAACCAGTATTTTTGGTACGCTAGGTCGACTGACATCTTCATCACTTACTGTACTGTACAGCCATTGGAAAGATACATTCTAATTCAACCAATTACCCAAGCCTATAAAAGAGTTTTATTCAACCTGTATCCCAAGGCTATAAAAGAGTTTTATTCAACCAATGCCCCAAGGTTGTAGAGAGAGTTTTTAGTCTAACACAAAACTGTTTGTTGAAGATGAAATACAGACCATGTCAAAATTTTATATATGCGTTTTTAATACATGTGTAAGGTACGAATGGGCTTCAGTTCAAAGTATACAAGAAATCATTGCTACCAGAAAACTACACATATTTCATTTATATATAGTTAAAGTTATTATTTTTGTTATTACTCAGAAGATTAATCCTATTTATATGGGACAAGCCCACAGGGACCACTGACCTTAAAATTCAAGCTTCTGAAATACAGAAAGAGATCAGGTACCAGAAAAACAGGTAAATTAAAAAAATCCTCCTTGTATTTCAATAATTTACTTACATTTTTATTACAAAGAAATAAAAATGTAAGTAAATTATTAAAATACAGTAACTGTATAAAGGCAGTAATGCATTGCATCTTCGCTTGAACTTCTGAAGTTCCAACTGCACGACATCCTCAGCAGGGAGGCTGTCCCACAGTCCAAGGATGTGAGGAATAAAGGTCCTCTGGAACTGAGAAGTTCAAAACCTAATGTTATTGTTTGTATACTTCCTCTCGCTCTTAAAATTTGCTACCGCGTTTTTCTTGGTGATGAAATTAACCACATTTAATGAACGTTTGAGAAAATAGGCTAACTCACAACTCTTCATGAGGAAATCTTTAACCATATCCCACGAATCTTGGAATAATCCAGCAAAATAGACCACTTCCCAGGTATGATGTATTTTAGCCCAATTCCAAACAATTTGTTAATAACCAATTGTTTTTACATAAAGTAAAGGTTACCAACTTTTTTATTAAATAAAGCAATTGTTTCCGCACACGAAGATGGAAACATTCACTTAGTCTTTAGATACAGCTATTAGGAATAGATAAGAAAAAATCTACAGCCAGAACAATACAAAGAAAAGTAGATGCTTAATATATCCTTATATCTTAGATTTTAATTAATCATATCTAGGCGAAACTGGACGTGGATTCACTGTTACAACAGGCGAGCATAAGGGTACATATGGAGTAGGGTATATTTACAGTGCGGTGGCAGAGCATTACCTAGACGCAGGTCACTGAATAGGATTTAACCAATCAGCTGAAGTGTGTGGTTATCAATCAAGTACCAAGCCAGAATATAATTAAAGGATACTATAAAAGGCTTCATCATCACTAAATAATACCATTTAAAATACTAAGAACAGCACCAAGGAAGACGAATACACCAATTCTTGTATTTGAAGTACCAAGGCAGGATATTCTAGAGGACTTTAACATCAATAAACAACAGCTTTGAAAAGACTAAGAGCAGCACTAAGGGGATAACTACACCAACGATTGGATCTGCGAATACTCAGGCATTAAGGTCATAGGTTAAAAAAAGAACAGGTACTTGGAACATTGCAATGAGATGGTTGAAATTTTGAGAGGTTAATTGGCATGGTAAAATAAGAGTACACTGAAAATTTGCTGTTAATTGGACAAAAACTTTATATATATTTTTGAAAAATGTTGAAAAAATTTTGAAGTTGACTAACTTCATTGAACTTCAACTTTTAGATATAATTTTTGCTTAGCTTGGAAGAAAATTACATAATTTTACAATATGTGATTTTTATATTTAAAAGGATAAGTAGAAAGTCTTAATTTAAAACACTAAGAACGGCACAAAGGAAGATTGATACATCAAAGCTTGTATTTACAAATATTCAGGCACTAAAGAAATTCAGGAATGTCTCTGCTACACACTGCTAATGCCTCACTCCTTTTCACGGG
>NC_089777.1:8752498-8804998 GCF_040412425.1 Macrobrachium rosenbergii | reverse complement strand
TGGCCCGAAGGATTAGACTTATTTTACGTGGCTAAGAACCAATTGGTTACTTAGCAAGGGGACCTACAGCTTATTGTGGAATCCGAACCACATTATAGCGAGAAATGAATTTCTATCACCAGAAATAAATTCCTCTAACTCTTCAT
Organism: Macrobrachium rosenbergii; assembly: GCF_040412425.1. Lineage (NCBI taxonomy): Eukaryota > Metazoa > Arthropoda > Malacostraca > Decapoda > Palaemonidae > Macrobrachium > Macrobrachium rosenbergii. The sequence continues at coordinate 8,804,852 of NC_089777.1, read as the reverse complement.
CAGCTGGCCGGAGGAATTGAACTCCGGCCCATCGAGTGACAGTCTGAAGCTCAACCGACTCAGCCAATGAAGGGCTAGGGGGACAGAGAATGTGAACGGAAGTGCAGTAAAAGGAATAGAAGGGGTTGCAGCTAGGGGCCCAAGGAAGGGGCGCTGCAAAGAACCTTAAGTGATGCCTACAGTGTAACGCATGAGGTGCACTGAAGGCACAGCTCAGGATCCATCAGAGTGACTGAACCTTTTTGAGTATGATCTTAAATCAGGATGAGAGAGAGAGAGAGAGAGAGAGAGAGAGAGAGAGAGAGAGAGAGAGGCTGATTTATGAAATTGAGGTTATCAAGCCAAGCGTTGCTGGGAGGTAGGGGGGGCGGTGGCACTTTAGACCATTCAGCGCTCAAGTCAGTGAAAACAGGATGTTGGAGCGGTTGGACAGCTCGATAAAGAGCTAAAAAAAATAAGAGGAGATTATGCACAAGGATCTACAGGTAACACTGGGAGAAAACTCTACAGTCGCCCTAAGTTGTATTAATTAGAAAGGTCGGATAGTAAGATTAAAGAAAGGAAGAGGGAATTGAAGTAATGTAAAATTGGACAGTAAGATTAAAGAAAGGAAGAGGGAACGGAGGTAATATAAAAGGATAAACAGTGGGTGGAGTTATGGGCAGAGATGACGCTGCAAACACCTTTTAGTAGTGCCTACATGCACTAAGTGAGGTGCACTGAACGGCACTACCCTCTACCGGGTATGGGCGGTCATCTATCACCATCTTTATAACTAAACGGTAGTTCAAGATACAAACAGTGCTCGTTTCTATTATTATTATTATTATTATTATTATTATTATTATTATTATTATTATTATTATTATTATTATTATTATTATTATTCCGAAGATGAAGAACCCTATTCATATGGAACAAGCCCACCACAGGGGGCACTGAACTGACTTAAAATGCAAACTTCCAAAGAACATTATGGCGTTAGAGAAGATCTAATTCATTCTAATTCGTTAACTGGTGTTGATGAATATATACCAAATGCACGAGTCTCTAGCAGACAGTGCATAATATTCAGGTACTGCTATTGTTAATAGGTGTGAGAGAGAGAGAGAGAGAGAGAGAGAGAGAGAGAGAGAGAGAGAGAGAGAGAGAGAGAGAGAGAGAGAGACACTTTACTACTGGAACATTTTCATGTGCTTTTATATGTTTATTTATAAATTATTTAGAGAGAGAGAGAGAGAGAGAGAGAGAGAGAGAGAGAGAGAGAGAGAGAGAGAGAGAGAGAGGCAACTGACTACTGGAACATATTAACTTTGTTGTAGATATCTTTATTTGTGAGAGAGAGAGAGAGAGAGAGAGAGAGAGAGAGAGAGAAGAGAGAGAAAGAGAGAGAGAGAACAGAGAGAGAGGCAATTTTGACTATTTAGAACATTAACTTCATTGGTTGTAGATATTCTAATTTTAATTTTTATTTATAAATTATTTAGAGAGAGAGAGAGAGAGAGAGAGAGAGAGAGAGAGAGAGAGAGAGAGAGAGAGAGAGAGGCACTTTACTACTGGAACATTTTCATGTGCTTTTTATATTTTTATTTATAAATTATTTAGAGAGAGAGAGAGAGAGAGAGAGAGAGAGAGAGAGAGAGAGAGAGAGAGAGAGAGAGAGAGAGAGAGAGAGAGAGAGAGAGAGAGCCCGAGGCAGTCGCCGCAAGAGGGCGTAATAAGAAAAGCCATAACCGGCGAATAAGACGCCCTAAAAGCAAAAATAAAAGATGCTGGATGTGGCCATTCCAGTCAGTTTTCCAGATGAGCATAAACATATATACCCCTCTGGAAGCACACCTGATGCTCCTGGTGTTGCCCCCTCCCCCCTCCCATTCTTCCCCCATCCCTTCCCCACAACCCAGCCTCTCTCTCTCTCTCTAATATATAAATAAAAATATGTATTACAAATGAAGTTAATGTTCCAGTATTGAATTGCCCCCACGCCTCCATCTCTCTCTCTCTCTCTCTCTCTTTAGCCCCCGCTCTGTCTCTTCTCATTTTCTGTACCTTACCCCTCTATCTTTCTCTTTCTATCCTTAACCCCTCCTCTCTCTCTCTCTCTCTCTCTCTCTCTCTCTCTCTCCCCCCTATCTTCCTATTTCTATTCTTACCTCCCCTCTCTCTCTTTCTGTCCCTTAACCCTCTCTCTCTCTCTCTCTCTCTCTCTCTCTCTCTCTCCATACCCCTCCTCTGTCTCTGTCTCTGTCTCTCCTCTCTCTCTCTTTTACCCCCGCTCTGTCTCTTCTCTTTTTCTGTACCTTACCCCTCTATCTTTCTCTTTCTATCCTTAACCTCTCTCTCTCTCTCTCTCTCTCTCTCTCTCTCTCTCTCTCTCTCTCTCTCTCTCTCTCTCTCTCAAACTTAATTTCTCCCGGCACAACCCCAATCATCTTGTTCCCATCAAGCGAGCACCAAATGAGAGCATCTTATGAGAGCCCAATAACCCACATCTCATCAAAAGCGTCACCGTGCTGGGTCTTACCGGGACTTACTTCATCGTTCTGGGTCTTTCGGGCCCACTTCATTTCCCTCCTTCGTCTTCCTTTTTGCTTTTATCGTTTTTGGGAATTACCTGGGCATAATCGTTCGCCCTCTGTCTTGGGGGAAATAGCCGTCGGTGGATTAAGTACAATTCCATCAGCAAACAATTCTGGACAATCACATGCATATGTGTGTGTGTGTGTGTGTGTGTGTGTGTTTGAGTTAGAGAGAGAGAGAGAGAGAGAGAGAGAGAGAGAGAGAGAGAGAGAGAGAGAGAGAGAGAGAGAGAGAGAGATACCATTTTACAACAGCAATATGAACTTGAACAATTATTTTCGTCTTTATTTTCTGAGAGAGAATTTACCTTACATACCGGTAGCTGCTGTATGTTATCATTTTTAGTATTCTGTTAAAGAAAACTATCGAGATGGCTATTTGTCTGTCCGTCCGCACTTTTTCTGTCCGCCGTCAGATCTTAAAAGCTACCGAGGCTAGAGGGCTGCAAATTGGTATGTTGATCATCCATTCTCCAATCATCAAACATACCAAATTGCAGCCCGCTAGCCTCAGTAGTTTTTATTTTAATAAAGGTTAAAGTTAGCCATGATTGTGCGTCTGGCACCGCTTATGGTGCCAACAACACAGGCCACCACCGGTCTGCGGCTGAAATTTTCATGGGCCGAGGCTGAGATTTTAATGGGCCGTGTGTGAGAGTTTAATACATCATTATGCGTTGTATAGAAAACTCGATTGCGGCGAAGAACTTCGGCGCATTTCTTACTTGTTATTTTTGGGAACCGATTATTATTAAGACAATATGAGAACTTCTACCGTTACAGCCGCCTTATGGGCTGCGTTTATTTGTTACAAATGGGTACCTTCATGGGTAACCATTTGTAGCCATTTGTTACAAATGGTGACCTTCATGGGTAACCATTTGTAGCCATTTGTTACAAATGGTGACCTTCATGGGTAGCCGTTTGTAGCCATTTATTACAAATGGTGACCTTCATGGGTTTAATTACAGTTCCTGTAGAGCACAGACAGTTTTATATTACTTTAACAAGTGTCTTTTCAGTTGAGAAACTGTTATTAATTGAGAAATTTCGACTTTTATGGAAAGTGACTGAGTATAATAATAATAATAATAATAATAATAATAATAATAATAATAATAATAATAATAATAATAATATCTGAATGGATCTCGTTTACCCTCCCACGGGGGCAGTAGGGGAGACATGACACAGCTACCCAACCCTGCAAAAAAGTTTGTCCGCCCCGGTTGGGGGCGGGGCAGGTACGGGAGCAGGAGGGTAGGGGAGACACCACCCTCCTCCTGCAAACCTGTTTGTCCGCCCTGGGTGGGGCGGGGTAGGTAGGGGATCGGGAGGGTAGGGGAGACACCACCCTCTTGCAAACCGGGTTGTCCGGCCCGGTTGGGGCAGGGTAGGTAGGGGATCGGGAGGGTAGGGGAGACAGCAGCGCCGGGTTCAAGCACGCGTAGCACACGCCAACAGCTTGGAATAATAATAATAATAATAATAATAATAATAATAATAATAATAATAATAATAATAATAATAATAATCTGGAGGTAGTCTATCATTTTGATTGTTATCGTCTGGGAATTATCAGATCATATGTTTCCACACAATTCACCATATTTCTGTTATTATTTTGAACGTGCTTCTCATCGGAAATTTCGAAGCTAAATTTAGCATCATTTTTTCCTCAAATAAATCGTGTTTCGTTTTTCTTTAAGAGTCTGCAATATTTTTCTCATCCTTCACTCCGAGATAAATTTCACTTTCATCTCAATAGTCTTCTTTTCCTCTTAGGATTCTTTAAATCAGTTTTTATCCACTTAGGATTCTTTAAATAAATTTTTATCCTCTTAGGATTCTTTAAATAAATTGTATTCCTTTAGGATTCTTTAAATAAATTTTTATTCCTTTAGTATTCTTTAAATAAATTTTTATCCCCTTAGGATTCTTTAAATAAATTCTCATTCCTTTAGGATTCCTTAAATAATTTATTATTCCCCTAGCACTAGCTTTGAGATTACATTCTTTTTCATTTCTGGACCCGTCATTCTTTTTCATCTCTCTGTTTGATTATGGTCTCTCTCTCTCTCTATATATAAAAAAAGTGCCGAAATTTCTTCGGCGCAATCGAGTTTTCTGTACAGCGTATAATGCCTTTTGAGAAACGTCCCGGTGGTGGCCTGTCTTATAGCGCTGCCAGACGCACGATCATGGCTAACTTTAACCTTAAATAAAATAAAAACTACTGAGGCTAGAGAGCTGCAATTTGGTATGTTTGATGATTGGAGGGTGGGTGATCAACATACCAATTTGCAGCCCTCTAACCTCAGTAGTTTTTAAGATCTGAGGGCGGACAGAAAAAGTCCGGACGGCAGACAAAGCCATCTCAATAGTTTTCTTTTACAGAAAACTAAAAAAAAAAAATAATGACACTAACTGTAATAGTAAATACACGTAAATACAATCTCGAAGGCAAAAATCTCGCCCATAATGAAATCAAAGAGAGTACTGATTCACACCGTGGAAGCGATGACCTCACCCCACAGCCAATCAGCGGCCGTTCCCTAAATGCGAAGTTTATAATTCCGAATCTGTCGCCCTGCAATCGGCGATCCATTAAGAGCACTGACAGCATAATGGAGATGTGTTAGCATTCCGATGATTACCGAGCAGCAGCCTTTTTACTTAGTCAAGAGGGGGATCCATTCCATTCCATTCCATTCCATTCCTCCTCGGCTGAATTACAGTACGTTATATCGATTCCTCGTTTCTGTGTAGCAAGCGAAGAAATTTTCAAGCGAAGAAACTTTCATTGCCACCCGAGTTGAATCAGACGTGTGGGTCCCAAGATCGGATACCAAGGAGGGAAGTAATGCTGACAGTGCACCTTAAGTGGGGCACTGTAGGCGTTACTGAAAGGTGCTTGAAGCGTCCCTTCGGCCTCTAGCTGCACCTACTCTTCAGCCTTTTCCTTTCTTCAGTCTTCCTGTCCAGCCTCTCTAACGAGGATTTCTTAGTGCAACTCCCAGTTTTATCTTTACATTCTTGTAGCCTACTTCATTTTCCTACTTTTCCGTACCTCTTTCTCTTGCTGTCTAACCACTCCAACTCCCTCTATTCACTGTCTTAAATTGGCTGTAAGTTTCCCTGTGCTTGGCTCAACAGCCAATTTTCATTAAATCAAGCGTAACCCAATCATAACTCGATAAATATATAGTTAAAAGTAGGTTTAATGTGCCTGTTTTGTTAAATATAAAACGTTACTAAAATTTACAACAAATAATAATAATAATAATAATAATAATAATTATTATTATTATTATTATTATTACTATTATTATTATTATTATTATTATTATTTGAATGACTGAAAAACGCGTGTGCAAATCGCTACTCTTATGTCTGCTATTTCCGCTGTAGACTTTTTATTATTATTATTATTATTATTATTATTATTATTATTATTATTATTATTATTATTATTATTATTCAGAAGATGAACCCTTTTCATATGTAACAAGCCCACAAAAGGGGCCACCGTCATAAAATTCAAGCTTCCAAAGAATGTTATGGTGTTCGTTAGAAACCAGGTAATGAGAAATACAGAAAGAGGAGATCAGGCATCAGAAAAACAGATAAATTAGCAAAGTGATAAATAAATAAATAAAGTCCTTTTGTAGGTATCGCCTAAGGCAAAAGTGAAAAGGTGGAAGGGAGAAGTAGGTGATGTCAAGAGAGTAGTAAAACACTAGACGGTCACACGGAATTCAAAACCTTACTGTTCTGGGATCCGTCATTAAATGCGAGACATATAAACAACGATTATTTCAACTAGAGCATGAACATGACTGAACAGCAATTATAAGTAGTTTACATATCGAAATCTGGACTTGACGATATGACAAAGTTAATATCATCAGCACAAAACAAAAAAGTTCCTACGTAATCATATATATATATATATATATATATATATATATATATATATATATATATATATATATATATATATATATATATATATATATATATTATACATATAATATATATTGTATATATACATATATGAATATATGTGTACTGTACATATGTATATATGTATATATGTGTGTATATATATAGGCCTATATATATTTGTGTGTGTTTAAACTATTACTGTTCATAATACAGAAATACAGAAGTATAAAAATCAAGCTTAAAAGGCACGAGACTTGTTGAGCATTTTTTTTAAGAAATGGAAAGACCATCTCTGAGAATGAGACAAGAAAATGAAAATAATGGAGAAAACAAAAACGAACATAAAAAAGACCATATAAGTAAAATTAAATAAAAGTCAATAACCAAATAAGAAAAAAATATCTCAGTATGAAACTAAGCCCCCTATACAAAATCTTTCGCAAGTTAATGAAATAAAAGTTAATAAACATGTGCGGAAAAATATCTCTATGTGAAACTAACCCCACCCCCCCTAAAAAAAAAAATTTTGCTCTCAAGCCATAAAAAACAAGGAGTCGTTTCGAAAGGGGGTGGGTGGGGGGGGGGGGAACTACAGAGGCCAATTACTTTGCAGAGAGTGTCCTCGAATTCCTCGAGGAATTGGACCCCACGACCGGATCTCCAAGAGCTCCATCATCTATCGAACCCTTCCTTATTTTGACGCAACCAGGGAGAATAAAAATACGTCGCTCTTAGAAAAATGAGTGACGTACCGCCACCAACCACTGCGCCCCTCACCTCTACCCCTCCCTTCCTCTTCAACGTCTCTAGATTCCCGATTCTCCTCTCCACGCCCCTTCCTTTCTCTTCTCCCCCCTCCCCTCACCTCTACCCCTCCCCTCCTCTTCAGCGTCTCTCGAGTCCCCCTTCTCCTCTCCACGCCCCTCCATTCCCCTTCCCTTCCCTCCCCCCCCCCTTCCCCTCCAGCGACCCTTCACTTGAGCAGACCCGATTGGGTGAAGGCGATAATGAAGGCAATTAAAAACCAGAAACGATTGCGAGGAGGTGGGGGAGGGGGAGGTGGGAGGGGGAGAGAGGAGGGGGAGAGGGTGAGGAGATGATTTTGGCCCGACTCGCTAATGATGTTTACGACGGAAGCCGCTAGATGTCTCTGTCACCTCTCACTCATTAAATTTTCGTCTTTGTCATCGAGAGTAAAAAAAAAGGGGGGGAGGAGGACTTCTATAGAAAACTGGCGAAAAGCAACGAACTATACGTATATACTTCATGTCTTAGAACTGAGTTAAAAAAAAAAAAAAAAAAACTCCGAGAGTCTTTGGCAGATGGAGCTAATGGGAAGAACATGACGATTGTAAAGACAAAACAAAAATATCTCCAATCTGTTTTGAAAGATACCTAACAATCGTCACTGGGAAACACTGGTCGCCAAACATTCCGAGCAAGAAAGATCTGGAACTTAAACGATGACCTATACCAAAAAATCTTGATCACAAAGTAATCCACACCAGAGGGATTTTGTGATCTTAATCCCATTAATAAATAAATAAGATCACAAGCAATCCCACCGGAAAAGATTTAAGATATAAAGCCATCTTTCAAAATATCAAACCTCGCAAACAATCCATACAGACTCCTCAAACATATGATAACAATAATCCTAAGCAATACCAAAAAAAAAAACCTAAACAATACTAAAACAATGGAATTGGAATTCAATAAATCTTAAAAAAAAAAAAACATTGGGAACAGGAGCAGAGATGTGGTTCAATCAGAACAGATTAATTAAATAAACATGCAATGCAACAATGGCACGCTAATGAGCCGTGTGGAACACACAAAAAACATAAAATTAGCACAATAAGCGCATTGATAAGTACAGGCTGCGAACGGGTTTGTGAACGTCCCAGTTGGGTATATACATAAGACTGGGAAATTCCAGTAAAATACTGCCAAAAAACCTTACAAGAAAGAGAGATTAAGACCTTTAGTAATCTACCTAGGAATGAAACAGACGACATAACCAACCAATGCCGCAGAAAAGCCGGGTCTTAAACAATCAACGGAGACACGATCTCGATCCCGAACAATCCACATGGGAGTGATCTAGACATCAGGCTACCCCAAAAATGAAAAATTCGGACCACAAATAGGTGCACTAACGGCACTAAGCCAGTGCAGATTGATTGATTGATTGATTATAGGTTGTAAAACTGGCGTCAAAACACCTAGGTTATTGACGCCGTAACAAAAAAAAAAAAGGAAACTAAAAAATAAATAAATAAATAACTTTGAAAGTAGCTTCATATGACAAATTTCTAAACACACATATATATGTGTGTATGTGTATATACAGTATATGTATATATATATATATATATATATATATATATATATATATATATATATATATATATATATATATATATATATATATATATATATATATATACTGTATGTGTGTGTGCGTGTGTACTGTATAATCATATCTATTCACATATACTATCTGTACATCCAGAAGCGTGGCATACTGATTAGATGAATAAGGAAATGAGTTCTGGTAAAACCGAGAAAGGTACCAAGAGACTTCAAAGTTTCTGAAACTGAAATCAAAAGTCAAATAAAGAATATTTTGGAACACCTGAAAGAATGAACGAAGAAAGTCTGAAAATACGCTTTACGAGAGTTTTGTGCTCACGTTATCTACGCTGGAAGTTGTAGCAGCACTAGAAATAGTTATTTCTGTAGAAATATTTTAACCATATTTAATATATCAATAAAGAGAATTATATTATAATAATCATGATTATTTTTTAAGAGCATTAGCTCTGTTTTCTTTTATTCTTCTTGTTTCACACATGGAAATTTCACTTTGTGAAATGTCTGCAAATGTCGAATAATAATAATAATAATAATAACAACAACAACAACTTCTGATAAAGGGATGAAGAGGAATAGGGGGAGGGAGAGAGAAACCACCAGTTACACAGAATACCTTGTGAATAATGAACTCGGAAAGAAGAAACAATAAATTTAAGTTCATCGAAGAAGTTTAGATAAATGAAGACATTCGAAAATCGATACAAGGGATGAATGACTCAGAGGCTGGAGGGCAAAGAGGAACAGAGGGCCAGGAAAATGCAAAATTACAACATTATTATTATTATGAAAAATTACTCTTGCAAAATTTTTATTTTGCAAAAATATTATTTTGCACATTTATTCTTATCCAAATTATTATTACACAAAATTATTAATATTATGCAAAGTTATTATTGTGCAAAATTATTATTATGCAAAGTTATTATTGTGCAAAATTATAATTATGCAAAACTATAATTATGCAAAATTATTCCTGGGCAAAATTATTCTTATGCAAAATGTTTCTTACGCTATATTATTCTTATGCAAAATTATTATTATGCAAATTATTCTTATGCAAAATTATGTAAAATTATTATTCTTATGCAAAATTACTTTGCAAATTATTCTTATGCAAAATTATAATTATAAATTATATTGCAAAATTATTCTTATTACGAAATTATTATGAAAACTAATAATTGTGCAAAATTATAATTACGCAAAATTATTCTTGGTCAAAATTATTCTTATGCAAAATTATTCCTATGCAAAATTATCATCATGCAAAATTATGTATAATTATTCTTATACAAAATTATTATTGTGCAAAATTACTCTTATGCAAAATAATTCTTATGCAAGAGTACTCTTATGCAGAATTATTCTTATGCAGAATTATTCTTATGAATAATTATTCTTATGGAGAATTAATTTTACGCTGGGTAGTAGCATGCAAACATTATTTGACCCCTTATAAATATGGCCTCTGTAACGTCGGAAATTTTTATTTCCTGGCCCTGTTAATGAAAAATACTGAATTACCAAATAGCAGAAAGCATTAATACTTATATATATATATATATATATATATATATATATATATATATATATATATATATATATATATATATATATATACATAAATACTGTATATAATCCAATAAGAAAGTTTTTGAAAAATTGCAGTTTAACTGACAAAACAAAAAAAAAATAAATTTAAGTGAAAAGAAATCCTTCAGGCCAGTTCTGTGTAGGCTGTTAATCAGCTCAGGGGTCCGGTAAAAGTATTTTTTAATAATATATATATATATATATATATATATATATATATATATATATATATATATATATATATATATATATATATATATATATATATATATATATATATATATATATATATATATATATATAAGTCAATAGATTTTTTGATTTTTGATGATTTTATATATATATATATATATATATATATATATATATATACATATTTTATATATATATATATATATATATATATATATATATATATATATATATATATATATATATATATAAAATCATCAAAATTCCTATTGAGTTGTTTACGCAGGCAACTAGTTACCCTCCGCCCCGATGCAATCCCGAAGACAATTTCTGCAATTCATCAACCCTTCGGCTTCATCTCTCGACGAGAGGAGAAAACAAGACCGCCAACTTTATCAATATTCCTCCCGAATCTAAAAAGAAAGAAGAGAGAGAGAGAGAGAGAGAGAGAGAGAGAGAGAGAGAGAGAGAGAGAGAGAGAGATACACGCAGATGAGGAGACAACAAGACCGCCAACTTTACCAATATTCCTCCCGAATCTAAAAAAGAAACGAGAGAGAGAGAGAGAGAGAGAGAGAGAGAGAGAGAGAGAGAGAGAGAGAGAGAGAGAGAGAGATACACGCAGAGGAAGAGACAAGACCGCCAACTTTATCAATATTCCTCCAGAACCTAAAAATGAAACGAGAGAGAGAGAGAGAGAGAGAGAGAGAGAGAGAGAGAGAGAGAGAGAGAGAGAGAGAGAGAGAGATACACGCAGAGGAAGAGACAAGACTGCCAACTTTATCAATATTCCTCCAGAACCTAAAAATGAAAAACGAGAGAGAGAGAGAGAGAGAGAGAGAGAGAGAGAGAGAGAGAGAGAGGGGTGTGGGGAACGCCGTGTGATATCATAACTCTCATCCGATATATCAATTAACATGCAAATGCCTCGTATTGAGTGGTGGGGTGAATATTGAGGACCTTAAAATCATCATCCCCACCGCCTTCAAATAACGACTCGCCTTTGAAGTGCCGCCAGCCAATTTCCTTAAAACAGGAAGGGACTGATTTGTCTCCAGTCTCCTTGGTCACCCCCCCAATGGGGAAGTTTGCGCCCTCACGTCAATTTGTCTGTCCTCTTAAAAATAGGGAAGCGATTTCTGTTGCACGTTGGTTCCCTTAAAGCTACACAACGGGTAAGTTGTGATGACTTCCCTTAGAACAGAATGGAACGGAATAAAATGGGATATTTAATTTAGGCTAGAGGTCACGCGCTGGGACCTATGAGGTCATTCAGCGCTGAAAGTGAAATTGACAATAAATACGTTTGAAAGGTGTAACAGGAGGAAAACCTCGCAGTTGCGCTACGAAACAATTGTTGGGAGAGGGTGGAAAGTAAGATAAAAGAAAGAGAATATGAACGGAAGTACAGTAAAAGGAATAAAAGGGCCTGCAGGTAGGGGGCTAAAGGGGCGCTGCAAATTAATGCGTACAGTGCATCGCGTGAAGTGCACTGACCGCACTACCCCAAACGGAGTCCAGAACTGAGGTAACGACGACTTCTTCAGAGTCACTGACCGATTGATTGAGTGTTAGAATTATCTGACGCCACAGATACCCGGGTTACACCTTGAAGAATAAAAAGAGAAAACATAAAAAGAAAAACCACAGGAACAGACGAAGATATGCAGAACCAAAAAATGGGCAAAAAGATGGGAGGAGAGAAAACACCCAGAGAGCGAACGAAAACCGCGTCAGAATATTAATCACGAATCACCAGAACTCTCACGCAAAAACATCCTTGATAAGAAACTTCGATGATGAAGTAAGAGAAAAACGGAAAAAGAATTGGTCTTGCAGATTGCCGTATTCACAAATGCATAGGTTTGACGCGAAACCAATTAATCTTTCTGGTTCACAGGTACATGAAAAGAAAACGGGGTCTCTAGGTCTTGAGAGAGAGAGAGAGAGAGAGAGAGAGAGAGAGAGAGAGAGAGAGAGAGAGAGAGAGAGGGGATGGGGTCTCTGATTTTTTATATGTTTATGGTTTCTGATGGAGAGAGAGAGAGAGAGAGAGAGAGAGAGAGAGAGAGAGAGAGAGAGAGAGAGAGAGAGAGAGAGAGTACATGCAATTCTGAGAATAATATGACCTTAACTGAATTATATCAACACTAAGGTATGACAAATGAATATTTTGAAATATTTCAGCTTATCCAAAGGAAAAGTGAAAATAAAAAATAATATGAAGCATACAAATACACTAGTTCCTAATTATGCGGAATTCATTAGACACTGAAAATGGAACCGATTAATTCAAAATCATTGTCCTAACTGAAGCTTTTACACTTCAAAGCAAAACTCCAACTTAAATAAAATAAGAAAATTCAATTATAAATTCAAGCTTTAGGAACAGGTTGCTAGCGCAATGCTAACCTCCACACTAGTTGTAATCCACCACAATGCACTAACTCCCACCTACTCTCTGTTCTACTGAGGCCAACATAAGACACTGATTTATCCTTTCATCTACGCAACTCCTCAATCACTTCTGCTCATCTCCACATTTCTCTTAATTTCAGTTTTCCCTTACGCCACATTTGCTACGCAAAAACAATTAATCTCCTTATTCTCCATTTTTGTTTCTACCGATCTTTTACATATTTTTAGCTGTCTTCCTTGCTTAGCCTATTCTGCGACTCACCTCATCTCTCATTCTACTATCATCGCAATTATTTAGTCCAAAGTACCTAAGCTAATCAACTACAACCATTCTCCTACCATCCGTAAAAACATTCGGTGCTCCATTTTTATTGTTTCTGCATACCATCATACCCTTATTTTGCTCACAATGAAACTCTGCTAGCAGGCAATATCAAATTAGCAAACATCAGCCTTTCCACACTCAATTTTCTTATCACAAAACTTTGCACTTTCTCTCACTTGTAACATTACGCCGTCCGTAAAGATATCTAACAGCCACGGAGACGTGACACGCCCTACTCTCGGCTCCATTTTGACACTAAACCAGTCACTCTCCCATCTGCATATCCTCACACACGCCTCGCTTCCGTTGCGAAATCTTTTAATCGTTCTCAACCGCTTGTCAGTTTTCTGTAAAAGAACACTATTGTGCCGACTTCGTCTGTCCATCCGCACTTTATTCTGTCCGCACTTTTTTTGTCTGCACTATTTCTGTCCTTCCTCAGATCTTAAAAATTACTGAGGCTTGAGGGCTGCAAATTGGTATGCTGATCATCCACCCTCCAATCATCAAACAGCAAATTGTAGTCCTCTAGCCTTAGTAGTTTTCATTTTATTTAAGGTTAAATTTTGCCAGAATCGTGCGTCTGGCAACGATATAGTACAGGCCACCACCAGGCCGTGGTTAAAGTTTCATGGGCCGCAGCTCATACAAATCTATTTTCGGTGGCCTTGATTATGCGCTATACAGAAAACTCGATTGCGCCGAAGAAACTTCGGCGCATTTTGTACTTGTTTACTTGTTTTCTATAACATTACACAAACTACTTCTCTATCAATTTTATCGTAAGACTTTTCTAGTCTTTGTATGCTACGTACAATTTTTTGCCTTTGCTTTCAAATTTCTTACACTGCTGCCTTCTTATCTAATTTGTTTATACACACTTTTATTTTTTTTAAATGCATATGCAGAGGTATGCTTTTTTTTTTACTCGGCGCTTGACCCGAGTTTAGGTTCAATCATATTAAATCGACACTGGAAAATAGAATGACGTTTAAATAATTCTACTTTTACTGACAGATTTGGAACCTGAAATTTTTCACAAAATTCCCGACGAAGTTTCACTATATCGCATTCCCTGGAGATCCATATTTGATGCTTGCTGCTAAAACTAGAACTGAACGAAAAAATAATACCGATCTGCTGCTACAGGGAATCCGTTATTCTGAAATTGTCTGAATGATTCAGTCAATGGCCTAATGGCATTTTACTCTCTAAATTTGTGTGTGTGTGTCTGAGAGAGAGAGAGAGAGAGAGAGAGAGAGAGAGAGAGAGAGAGAGAGAGAGAGAGAGAGATTAAATCCTGCAAAAAGACTGAAGACAACCTCAGCATTTTTGCCGTTTGATGTCTTGAATGATGCAGTGATTTCTCTCTCTCTCTCTCTCTCTCTCTCTCTCTCTCTCTCTCTCTCGCAGTGTCTCGAATATGAAACCTAACGATAATCGGATGGCGAGCACGAGAGGAGGTGGTGGTGGAGGAGGAGGAGCAGGAGGAGGAGGAGGAGGAGGAGGAGGAAGAGGGGAATACTGGCTAAGGCAAAGGATTGAATTCCTCAAAGCAGCCTCTCATTAGCTCCGTAATAGGTTTTGAAAGAGGGAAATTAACATCCGGGCTCTCCATAAAGAGGATCAGGTATATTGTCCTGGACAAAATGAAGAATCCGATTCTCCAATCTCTCTCAGCCCCTCCCTAACCCCTCCCCTTCCCTCCCCCCTACCCCTAACCATCGCTGTCTCTCGAAGTCTGTTTCTTCCGCCCGAAAGGCCTGGACCAAGAGACGAAAAGCCTAAATTTCTTTGTTTTCGGATAGACAGAATTCTTCCTCATTGAAAGAGAAATGGATTGATGGTTATTATTTTAGAAGAATAATCTCAGGTACGCCACAAAAAGCCTTGATTAAATGTTTCCTGCGCTTTTCATCATCTCTTAGTTAAAAATAAATTTCAATGATATATTCTGAGACAATATTCTTTAAGCGCATAGAAGCATGGGAAGTTTGTATTTTTATTAGTTCTCAGCTCTAAAATAAATGTATATATATATATATATATATATATATATATATATATATATATATATATATATATATATATATATATATATATATATATATATATATACACACACACACATTTATTTTAGAGCTGAGAACTAATAAAATACAAACTTCCCATGCTTATATATATATTAAAGAATATTGTCTCAGAATATATCATTGAAATTTATGAACTGTCTTGCAGCAAAAATTTTTGCAGTAATTAAATCAATCCAAAAACAGTTTCTTCTTGAAAAACGTGACGAAGGCGGATATTTATACAATCTTTACATAAAGTCCTAAAGCACAGTAGCCCAAGAGAATACTGCACAATTTAAAACGTGCGGAAAGACTTGAAAAACAGCATTTTTTAACAGCTAAAATGTAAATGGGTTAAAGGAGGAATACCGTTCCTTAAAAAAAAAATAACCCTAAACAAAGGAGTAAACGGCGAAAAAAACACGCACTGACAACAAGCACGCAACAAGCAAGACGACAAGCTAAAACAAAATGAGCTTTCTCGACGACGCAAGCTGCCTCGGCGACGCAAACTTTCTCGACGACGCAAGCTGCCTCGGCGACGCAAGTTTTCTCAACGACGCACTTTCCCGACGACGCGCACTTTCTCGACGACGCAAACTTTCTCGACGACGCAAGCTTTCTCGACGACGCAAACTTTCTCGGCGACGCAAGCTTTCTCCACGACGCAAACTTTCTCGACGACGCAAGCTTTCTCGACGACGCGAACTGTCTCGCCGAATCAAGTTTTCTCGACGACGCAAACTGTCTCGACGACGCAAGCTTTCTCGACGACGCAAGTTTTCTCAACGACGCAAACTGTCTCGACGACGCAAACTGGACGCAAAGAGCCTGCCTGGTTATGAGACTTTCCCCCGCAGCAAGAAATTAATATATTATTAATTTGGTCCGTCTTTGATACGATAAGAGTCAGGCCGTAATGAATATCAACAATAACGCCCCCTTCAGGTTACGGTGACAATAAGGGCAATGACGGGGTTAATTGATCCTTAATAACGGTTAATAACGGCTTCCTCTCTCTCTCTCTCTCTCTCTCTCTCTCCCTCGCCTCTTGAGATGAGTCCTTTGATTTCGCAGGCTTTGTAGATGATACTTTCCTGATGTAATTAGGACAAATTAGGACAATGGACAATGACGGAGAGGTTCTCAAAAATGAGCTGTAATAAAATTGGGGGTAATAACGAAGGCGGTGATGACGCTATGGACAGCAAATAACAGAGAGGCGACGATCAATAAACGTAGTTATGATGATGATGATAGTAATCGTTAATATAAAGTAATAATTAATGATGGAAGCAGCAACAAGGAATAAAAAAGAATAAAACTGTGGGAACAACGACAAAAATAAACGTAACTATTACAATGATGATGATGATGGTAATCATTAATGTCAAGTAATAAATGATGACAGAAGCAGCAACAAAGAATAAAAAAGATCAAAATGTAGAAACAATGACAAAGATAATGGCGACCATTAAATAACGTAACTATTACAATAATGATGATGATGATGATGGTAATCATTAAAATCAAGTAGTAGATACTGACAGACGCAGCAACAAAGAATAAAAAAGATAAAAGTGTAGAAACAATGACAAAGATAATGGCGACCATTAATTAACGTAACTATTACAATGATGATGATGATGAAGATGATGACGGTAATCATTGATGTCAAATAATAAATAATGATGAAACCAGCAACAAAGAATAAAAAAGAATAAAACTGTAGAAACAATGACAAAGATAATGACGACCATTAATACGTAACGTAACTATGATGATGGTGATGATGATGGTAATCATTAATATCAAGTAATAAATAACGATGGAACCAGCAACAAAGAATTAAAAAGAATAAAAGTTTAGAAACTATGACAAAGATAATGACGACGATTAAAAAACGTAACTATTATAATGATGATAATGATGGTAATCATTAAAACCAAGTAATAAATAATGACAGATGCAGCAACAAAATAAAAAAGAATAAAACTGTAGAAACAATGACAAAGATAATGACGACGATTAATAAATGTAACTATTACAATGATGATGATGATGATGATGGTAATCATTAATATCAACAGCAGCAACAAAGAATACAAAAAGAATAAAACTGTAGAAACAATGATAAAGATAATGACGACGATCAATAAACGTAACTATTACAATGATGATGATCATGATGGTAATTGTTAATATCAAGTATAATAAAATAATGATAGAAACAGCAACAATGAATAAAAAAGAATAAAACCATAGAACCAGTGACAAAATAATTACTAAAATAATTACAATAAGATGAAAAGCACAACACCAAACGCGCACAATAATAATTATGAGCGAAAATTGTAATTCAAGCAAAAATTAGATTGTATCTCTGTCAATGATGATGATTTATGAAATTTAAACTGTCAAGCCAGGCACTGGGGCACTTTCGGCCGTCCAGCGCTCAAGACAGTTAAAAGTGGAGAGTTGGAGTGGTTGGACATCTAAATAAAGAGATCCAGAAAATAAAGGAGATGAATTACAGGAATCTAAAGGTGGAACTTGGGGAAAACTCAGCAGGTTTAATAATAAGTAACAGTTAGAGGTGCTGGACAGCAAGACTGAGGAAAGAAAGGGGGAATGGAGGTATAGAAAAAGGCTAAAAATGGGGGCAGCTAGGGGCCGAAGCGACACATCTCTTGTTAATTTATTTATTAGGACGTGGCAAAAGGAAATAAATGTCACGCTTAATATACAAATTCTCTTACACAATACCCAAACCGACTGTTTTGCTTCTACAGACGAAACATCATTCAAGAAAAATTAAACCATTCATCTCAATAATTTTAAATAAGTCTTGGATTTTTCTTTAACAATTCGATTACGAAACACATATCGCAACCAAGTCCCTTTTAATACGTAATATTAATAATAAGAAGAATAAATATAAGAATATGAGCTATAACAACAATACCTCTCCAAAATATCTGGGAAGTTATATTAGTACTAAAAAAGACGATGCTGATAACAACAATAATAAACATTCTATTCCATCTCCTTCCTTTCCATTCACATTCTATCTGTTCCAAATTTCCCTTCGGACTGACCACTCTTCCTTCCCGGAGTTCCTCTTCAACAATGCTCAGGAGAGAACAGAATTAATATGCGACTGTAATAGTTTGCCCACCTCTGGGCCCTGGGGAGTCCCAAGTCCCGATTTCAGACGGAACGAGGAGGAGGAGGAGGAGGAGGAGGAGGTGAGAAATGGGGAAGGGCCACTGAGAAGAGAGAGAGAGCGAGAGAGAGAGAGAGAGAGAGAGAGAGAGAGAGAGAGAGAGAGAGAGAATCAAACACGGCCTTTGACCTCTGCGACATTCGCTTGACGAGGAATAATTTCAGGATGTATGAAGAGGAGGAGGAGGAGGAGGAGGAGGAGGTGAGAAATTGGGGAGGGGCCAAACTGAGAAGAGAGAGAGAGAGAGAGAGAGAGAGAGAGAGAGAGAGAGAGAGAGAGAGAGAGAGAGAGAGAGAGATCAAACACCGCCTTTCACATCTGAGACATTCGCTTGACGAGGAATAACTTTCAGGATTGATAAAGAGGAGGAGGAGGAGGAGGAGGAGGAGGAGGAGGAGGAGGAGGAGGAGGAGGAGGAGGAGGAATAGGAGGAGGAGGGGAGGTGAGAAATTGGGGAGGGACCAAACTGAGAAGAGAGAGAGAGAGAGAGAGAGAGAGAGAGAGAGAGAGAGAGAGAGAGAGAGAGAGAGAATCAAACACCGCCTTTGACATCTGAGACATTCGCTTTACGAGGAATAACCGAATGAACGACTAACTTTCATGTGTATGAAGAGGAGGAGGAGGAGGAGGAGGAGGAGGAGGAGGAGGAGGAGGAGGAGGAGGAGGAGGAGGAGGAGGATGTGAGAAATTGGGGAGGGGCCAGACTGAGAAAAGAGAGAGAGGGAGAGAGAGAGAGAGAGATCAAACACCGCCTTTGACCTCTGAGACATTCGCTTGACGAGGAATATAACTGAATGAAAGATAACTTTCAGGATGTATGAATACACGCCACAGGCAATTATTACCCGAATAGATAATTGCTTTTCCGAGTGTTTATGAGGGCCAAGGGCGACTGCTTGCATAAGTAATTCAAGTTCATTCATATGCATGCACTGAAGAGAACAGAAGCAACTATTCCTTGAACACTTTACGTTACACAAACCAAGACATCACTTGAACAAAGAAGTTATTTTCCCAGGTATGAATATATATCTAGATGCATTACCGTATTACATGAATAGTTATTGATAATTAATAGCCAACCCTCTGTGCAAGTGTATATAGAAGCTTATATAGCAGTGTATAAATTTTCGGAATGTGTTTTCAGGATATCCTTTCAGCAGGTAAAGGATGTATTGTTAATGAGCGCCTTCTTGCTTATATCTGGCGTCGCCTCCTTTCTGGGGATATGGTCGACTGGTTAAGAAAATAATAATCTTTAAATGCAAAACTATAAAAGTTCCCAGATTTTATCGGATTTATGCGGTTTCTCATGCATGGATACTATTAGAATTATTCTAAACTAAGCAACCGAGGAACAATTTCTAACTCTCATATGATTCACATATATTTTTTTTTTTTTTTGTAAATTATCGTCTCTCTCTCTCTCTCTCTCTCTCTCTCTCTCTCTCTCTCTCTCTCTCTCTCTCTCTCTCTCTCTCTCTCTCTCTCTCTCTCTGAGGATTTGTTCATTTGTTCTTGAAGAAGAGTGGAAAGCAGAATAAGATAAAATTATCGTCATTTCTCTCTCTCTCTCTCTCTCTCTCTCTCTCTCTCTCTCTCTCTCTCTCTCTCTGAGGATTAGTTCATTTGTTCTCAGAATAAGATAAAATTATCTCTCTCTCTCTCTCTCTCTCTCTGAGGATTTGTTCATTTGTTCTTGAAGAAGAGTGGAAAGCAGAATAAGATAAAATTATCGTCATTTTCTCTCTCTCTCTCTCTCTCTCTCTCTCTCTCTCTTTGTTCATTTGTTCTCTCTCGTCTGTTTTTCTCTCTCTCTCTCTGAGGATTTGTTCATTATTTGTCCTTGAAGAAGAGTGGAAAGCAGAATAAGATAAAATCATCTCTCTCTCTCTCTCTCTCTCTCTCTCTCTCTCTCTCTCTCTCTCTCTCTCTCTCTCTCTCTGAGGATTTGTTCGTTTGCTCTTGAATCAAGAGTGAAACCAGAATAAGAAAACGTTAAAGAAGCTAAACAGTGAGATTTGATTTGACCTGGTTTTATGAAATTTAAACTGTTGAGCCAAGCACTGGGGCACTTTCTGCCATTCAGCGATTAAGAAAATGAAAAGAGAAAGTTGGAGTGGTTGGACAGCAAGATGGAGAGATCCACAAAGCAACAGATGAAAATTCGGGGCTCCAAAGGTGGAACTAGGACGTAACAGTTAGAGAGGTTGGACACCAAGACTGAAGAAAAGAAATGGTAATAGAGGTATTGTAAAAAGGCTAAAAAAGGATGTGTAGCTAGGGGACAAACGGACACTGCAAGCACCCTTTAGTAATACCTACAGTGTATCACGTGAGGTGCACTGGCGGCAATAGCACCCTACAGGGGCAGAGAAAGACCAAAGGGAACGGACGGGACGTAAAAGGCAGAAGGGAAAAACTTTCAGTACTGCTTACAGTGCTTCGCGCAAAGGACACAGTAGTCGTATTCCCCTAGGGGATTAATTGACTGGTTTCGGATTACCTGGCGGTGCACTGCCAGAATAAAAGACAACAAGGTGTCCCTGCACAGAAGAGTGATTAACTGCATACACATTTCAATCGTCATATCTAAATACATAAGGAAGTTGATGACCTGAATGTGTCATCTCTGCCGTATGAATGATTATAAAAAAATAAAAAAATAATAATTTAAAACATGCTTTTATTAAAATGCACTAGAAAGCAAAAAATTATTTTTTAAGACAAGCCAGGATTTTCTTACAATTAATCGTGTCTAGAAAAATAAAAGCGTGGGGCCCAAACATGGAAGGAAATACTACAAGAAAAGATATATATATTTTTTTAATTTCTTGTGGCATTTCCTTCCATGTTTGGCGCGTACGCTTTATTTTTGCAGACATGATTAATTGTAAGAAAATCTTGGTGTCTCAAAAAAATTATTTTTACTTTTTAGTGCATTTTAATAAAAGCATGTTTAAATTTTTTTTATGATTATTTAATTTTATACTTTTTAGTTTTGACAGAAACTGTAACCGATTTATGATTGTAGCTAACGAAATTCATATCCTGTCAAGCTAAAGGTGGTTTGAAAAATCCGTAGAGTTATTAACTCAATCTACCGAGTCAAGGAAGTTGTGAAAAATCCGAAGAATTTCATACAAATCCCGAGATACTGGGAGAGGTCACTGTAGGGTCACTAGAGGTCACTGCTGACCTACTGATCGTATAAGGTTGTATTGTCACCGGGATTGAGTGACCATGCAAAATTTCGCGTCCACTGGACGAAGGGAACACGTCGAAAATTGAGTTACAAGATTTAACCCAAACAGACAGATGGACGTAGAAGTCAAATTGAATAAAAACACGTAATACAAAAAGTTACAAACTTTTCCAGTGATAACGAATAGGCCTAAACGCTTTTCTTGGGGCACCAGCCCCCAGTCATCCTATCTTTTATTTATATAAATCCCCTTTGGTAGAAGAAGGCAATCCTATCCGATAGGATATTTTGGTCCCAATCCTTAATTCTCTCGGAGGAGAAGCATCTTCTAATCCTTCAACCTTGCACAAAAACCTTGCCCATAGTCTTGTTGCCTTTTTAGTTTTCTGTAAAAGAAACTAAAAAAGCAACAAGAAGATGGTTTGATTATTACGCAAAGAAACTAAAAAAAATAAATAAAAAAGAAACAAGAAGTTGGTTTGATTAATACGTAAACAAAGACACAAAACTATTTCAACTGGTCCGCATCAATTTCCAAATATATATTAGAGAATTGTTTGTATACAAAACTCCCATAAACTATTTAAAAAGGGACCATAAATTTTTCAAATATATTAGCCAATGTCCAGAAAATATATAAACACAATATTTTTCAGCAATGCCGCGCAACAATTTCAAAAATAGGCCTACCATTTTCCTAACCTGTGTAGGCTTTTAGTACACACTCAGACAAATGAATAAGGATTTAAATTAAATATGGATTTAAATTAATCTCAATCAAATTCCCTCTCAAAAAATATAGACAGTAAAAATACACATTTCAAAAGGGAATGCAACTTGGCACCATACATTTCGGAAACTATACAAACAGGCAAGATCAATTTCTGAATGAGTGACTGAATGATTTTTTGAGTTATCTGACATCGTGACAACTGGGTCATTTAAGCCCGATCAATTTCCGAAATTATAAAAAATAATTAATTACTAAACAATTCTCTTATGGTTACCATTGATTTCCAATGCGTAACAGGCATACATTCTGAGTAAATAAAGAAGCTTCAAAAACAATGATGATTCAAGTTGGCTCACTTAATTCGTCCCTGTTTTGACGACGAACTAACGTATCTCATTTTTTTTAAGTTTTCTGTAAAAGAAAACTATTGTGCCGGCGTTGTTTGTCCGTCCGCACTTTCTTCTATCCGCACTTTATTCTGTCCGCCCTCAGCTCTTAAAAACTACTGAGGCTAGAGGGCTGCAAATTGGTATGTTGATCATCCACCCTCTAATCATTATGTTTTGCAGCCCTCGAGCCTTAGTAGTTTTTATTTATTTAAGGTTAAAGTTAGTCATAATCGTGCTTCTGGCAACGATATAGGATAGGCCACCACCGGGCAGTGGTTAAAAATTCATGGGCGGCGGCTCATACAGCGTTATACCGAGACCACCAACAGATAGATCTACTTTCGGTGGCCTTGATTATACGCTGTAGCGGCTGTTCAGAAAACTCGATTGCACCGAAGAAACTTCGACGCATTTTTTACTTGTTTTTTAAAGTTTCGAGTTTTCCAGCCAAAGTGACTCAATTTTTGATACTCTATAACATATCAAAACTTCAACTATCTGTGTTGTCATTTCCAAACCAAACTGCCTCGAAAAATGAGCTAATTAGAAGCTATGCATAATATCAAAATCTTTGAAACCAATTTTCTCAGAACGGGGAAAAAGGTTTACGCCAGTTCGTCAAACTACCAAAAAATTATCAAAAAAACACGAGAGACAATCACTTACCATAACATATCGATAAGAGTTACAAATACACCTGCGTAAGATTTCCGAGACTATAAAAATAATTAGTTAATAAACAATTATATTAGTTTTCCATGAATTTTCAGACATAAACAGGCATATTCTGGGTAAAAAAAACCAAGCTTTAAAAAACAATAATGATTCAAGATGGCTTAATTAATTATCACAGGAAAAAAACACGAAACAGCCATTTAACAAAATAATTCGATAAAATTTACAAATATACCTGCATAATATTTAGACCACAAAGGAGCCTCGATGGCTCAGTCGGTTACAGAAGCAGCTTCGGACTTCGTAGAGGTCTGTGGCGCGGGTTCAAATCCGCAGCCGACTGATCAGAGAGGCAGACACTTTGCTATCCGTGTAGACATCCCGGGATTATATATGTAATCAACGGATAGGTTTGCTTAAAAAGCAAATGGGTGTTACAGACTAAATACACACACAAAACAAAGCCACTACAACACCTTCTAAAAACATAACAAACATCTCACACGTCTCGAACTCTCGCCCTACCCGCGCAACAACTTCTCGCTGCTGTGAAGAAAGGGCGTTGGGTCGGGTATGATACATGAAACATACGCTACCGGGGTCTAAGCGATATCAGGCAGGGCAGCCGATCGAGTCTACAGGTCTACCCCAAAGCCAAATCAAAAGTCCTTCAAAAGAAGGCATCGTGCTTACCCCATACAAAAATGGGAAAAAAACACGTTAAAAGAAGAAGAAGAATATTTAGACCACAAATACTGGTAATTGTCACAAAAAACACGAGACAATCATTTCACCAAAACAAATCGATAAAATTACAAATACACCTGCGTAATATTCATGCCACAAATATTGGTAATTGTCACTAAAAACACAAGAGACAATCATATCACCAAAACTAATCGATAAAAATTACAAATACACCTGCGTAATATTCAGACCACAAATATTGGTAATTATCGCAAAAAACACTAGAGACAACCATTTCACCAAAACAAATCGATAAAAATTACAATTACACCTGCGTAATATTCAAACCACAAACAACGAAAATTACAAAGGTACAACGGATGTGGTGCCATACATTGGGAGGAATGAATTCGTAATTGAAACGGCTATGCAGTCACGCCAACACATAAACAAGAAAATCCCCTCCATTAATTACACGAGCTGATTTTCCCAAAAAATGTTTTTGTGTCATGGGAGAACGTTACCGTTTTATTTACAACTGGAGGTCAGCGAGGAGGCTGAAGGTCAGAGAGAGAGAGAGAGAGAGAGAGAGAGAGAGAGAGAGAGAGAGAGAGAGAGAGAGAGAGAGAGGACGTCTTTTTCATGACTGAGAGAAAGAGAGAGAGAGCGTCTTTGTCATGACTGTGAAAGAGAGAAACATTTCCGTTATATTTACAACTTTAAGTCAGTGTGGAGACTGAATGTCAGAGAGAGAGAGAGAGAGAGAGAGAGAGAGAGAGAGAGAGAGAGAGAGAGAGAGAGAGAGAGAGAGAGAGAACGTCTCTGTCATGACTGAGAGAGAAAGAGAGAGAGAACATTTCCGTTATATTTACAACTGGAAGCCACTGTGGAGACTGAATGTCAGAGAGAGAGAGAGAGAGAGAGAGAGAGAGAGAGAGAGAGAGAGAGAGAGAGAGAGACAACGTTTTTGTCATGAGGGAGAGAAAACATTTCCGATTTATTTAAAACTGCAGGTCAGCATGGAGACGGAATATAGAGAGAGAGAGAGAGAGAGAGAGAGAGAGAGAGAGAGAGAGAGAGAGAGAGAGAGAGAGAGAGAGAGGTGGCGTAATTGAAATTAAGTGCCCAAGTTCCCATTTGTCGTAGCGGAGGCCTGTGTGATTTATAGGCTCGCTTAGTTTCAATCCCCGAGCAGGAAACGCCTTGTTTAAACATTCCATGGTGCCAGAGTCAACAATAAGCACAAACACCAAGAGCATTACGGCAATGCACACACAAACACACGCATATACACAAGATATAATCATGGAAATATCATACACGCTAATATGGAAGCATTCGTATGCAGCTCACATCTCAACATCAACAAATGTACGTTACACACACACAGCACCTATATATATATATATATATATATATATATATATATATATATATATATATATATATATATATATATATATACACACACATAAAATATACATACATAAATACATACACTTTCAAAATTTCACACTTGATGAGAATTACAATTCTACTCTTCACGTCTACAGGGCAATAAGAATAATCATGCATATATATATATATATATATATATATATATATATATATATATATATATATATATATATATATTTATATGTGTGTATGTATGTATGTATATATATATATATATATATATATATATATATATATATATATATATATATATATATATATATATATATATAGAGAGAGAGAGAGAGAGAGAGAGAGAGAGAGAGAGAGAGAGAGAGAGAGAGAGAAAACATTTCCGATTTATTTAAAACTGCAGGTCAGCATGGGACGAAATATGAGAAGAGAGAGAGAGAGAGAGAGAGAGAGAGAGAGAGAGAGAGAGAGAGAGAACATTTTTGTCATGGCAGAACGTTTCCGTTTTATTTGCAACTGGAGGTCAGCGTGGAGACTGAGGGTCAGAGAGAGAGAGAGAGAGAGAGAGAGAGAGAGAGAGAGAGAGAGAGAGAGAGAGAGAGAGAGAGAGAGATTCTTAAAAGAAAACTAAACTCAGATTACATGATACCTGAGAGAAAACACAAGGATCCATCTTCACACCAAATGCCTGCAATTCAGACCACAAACTGTAAATATATGAAAAGTGATTATTCACTCAGAGAGGCCATCAGGTATTTGAGTGTCATGCTATGTATCACAAATATTACAAATACATTAGAGCTACAAGCACATTGAAATTCATCTCCACCATCCCCGCTACACATTTCTCTCTCTCTCTCTCTCTCTCTCTCTCTCTCTCTCTCTCTCTCTCTCTCTCTCTCTCTCTCATTTTTTAAATAGGTATGGAGAAAATAACTTATAAATCTAGTACTTTTATTGCATTTAAAGAAAATATTCTAATCATTTTATAATTCTCTCTCTCTCTCTCTCTCTCTCTCTCTCTCTCTCTCTCTCTCTCTCTCTCTCTCTCTCTCTCTCTCTCTCTCTCATTTTTAAACTGGTATGGAGAAAATAACATAATAATTTAGTAGTATTATTTCCTATAAAGTAAGCAATCTAAACGTTTTATAATTCTCTCTCTCTCTCTCATTTATATATTGGTATGGAGAAAGTAACTCAATTTATTTCTTTTATTTCCTATAAAGCAAATAATTTAAACATTTTATAAATCTCTCTCTCTCTCTCTCTCTCTTTGGCTACCCTATTCTACTACATGTAGCATTCCTCTTTCCTCGCCATCTACGTCATCATTCCTCCCTGTGACCATTTCCATTAATACCTTCAGCATCTGGCATCGACTCTCTCTAATTTCTATCTGTCTAAGACACTGTAGCATATCTTGTTTTTACCTCCTTCTCCATCTAGTTGAATCCTTCTTCCACACTTTCATTTCTGCTTATTATTATTTTTTTTTTGGGGGGGTGTCTATCACAGTCATCCTATTCGACTGGGTGTTTTTTATAGTGTGGGGGTTCCGGGTTGCATCCTGCCTCCTTAGGAGTCCATCATTTTTCTCACTATGTACGTTCTTTCTAGTAGCACACTTTTCTGCACGAGTCCTGGAGCTACTTCGGTATCTAGTTTTTCCACATTCCTTTTCAGGGATCCTGGGATCGTGCCTAGTGTTCCTATGATTATGGGTACAATTTCCACTGGCATATTCCATATCCTTCTTATTTCGATTTTCAGGTCTTGATACTTATCAATTTTTTCTCTTTACTCAGGTGTCCCATGGTATTGCCACATCAATTAGTGATACTTTCTTCTTGAAATAAGCCTAATCTTATTATTATTATTATTATTATTATTATTATTATTATTATTATTATTATTATTATTATTATTATTATTATTATTATTATTATTCAGAAGATGAACCCTATTCATATGGAACAAGCACCGAAACACTGACTAGAAATTCAAGCTTCCAAAGAATATTATGGTGTTCATTAGAAAGAAGTAAGAGGAGGTAATGGGAAATACAGAGAGAAGAGATCTTGCTTATTAAAAAGGAAAGGAAAAGGAAATTGGAAAAGTATAAGGAAAGGAAAATGGAAAAGTATCAATAAATATAAGATCATCAAGCAAAGGCTGAGCTCAAGTTTCTCCTCTCGTAAAAATCTTAAGATTCGTCAACTGCTTAACAATTCCTTCTCAACCAATTGTTCCGAATCCACTGGAATTTCATGGTAGGTCTCATGGCGTATAAAATGGCTGAATAAAACTGATATAGTTTCGATACAGAAACAGCAGGGGCAGTAAAACTGGAAAGCTAACCAAGGGAAAAAAGGTTGATGTATATAATAATGAAAGAAAAAAATAAAAACTTATAATAAATGGTAAACACGGCTTAAAAAGTATTTAAAATTTCCTGCCACATTCCAAGTCTTCGTCTTTTAGCCGAGTAAAACATCACTAATGCCAAAGAAGAATATCAATATGTAAAATTCACCATACGATATCCTAACAGAATAAGGACAACACTCGCATAGAACTTCCGATAAAACTCACATAAAATAAACAAAATCCAACTGAGGAAAAAAAAAACACGAAAAATAAATAAGATCTACAAAAGCGTTCACATTTATATTTCATGGTCATTTGAAATAAGCCTAATCTAGTAAAAAAAAAAAAAAAAAAAAGAGAACGACTGAAGAAATCAGATACAGCCAACCTTAGCTCCGTAGCTAAAACTATCATGAGCTGAAACGCAGAGAAAAGAAGCTCAACGAAGCCCTGTGAAAAATGTTACCAGGCTTGTTGTAACGATATGGCCCTAAGGCTAGGATGCTTCCTATCCCAGTTTCATTCGATCATCTTTCTTCCAGAATTTTGTGCTGCTTGTTCTAAAGGTCTGAGTATAAAAATGAAAAATAGATCAAATGAAGAATATCTTATATTTATATGTAAATGTATATGTATAGGTATACGTATATGTATACAGTATATACATATGTATATGTATATATACACATACATGTATGTATAAATATAAATATATATAATTTTTGTGCTGATTGTTCTAAAAGTCTAAAATACAAGTTAAAAATACATCAAATGAAGAATATGTATATATATATTTTTCCACGTATATACACACATATGTATATATAATATATGTATGTATATATATATATATATATATATATATATATATATATATATATATATATATATATGTATGTATGTATAACTGAATCACGAAAATATGGAACGTGATAAATATATAAATAAAGATAAAATCCATGAAGGACACAGAAACACTGGAGTGCTGCGAGGCCTTTCGACGCTAGGTCCTTTAATCGAAAGGCCTCGCAGCACTCCAGTGTTTCCGTTTCCTTCGTGGATTTTATCTTATATATATATATATATATATATATATATATATATATATATATATATATATATATATATATATATATATATATATATGTATATATAATTGTAATAAGAGCAATGCCCTCTTAACTTATCAAATTCTTCATACTTTTTTGGATACGTCTGTCACTAAAAAGCCTCAGACGAAAACGCAGGAATAGGAAGTAACTCTCAAGCCTGGTAGCAGGATTTGAGTGCATATCCAGAGTACAGAACAAGGTCACGTTGACGACCTCTTTCTGTTGTTCTGGATTCGGGTTCGAATCCTGCTACGGACGTTATAATTACTTCATATTCTTGAATTTGGATCTATGGCTTAGTAGTGACCAGCATAATAAAAAAGTGTTACGTTTGGAGAAGCTTTGAGAGCACTGAGGTTATCATAATTACATATGTATCTGGTAAAAAATGGCCATATATATATATATATATATATATATATATATATATATATATATATATATATATATATATATATGACTATTTATCACATCACCGTGATTCATATACAATCAGAAAGCTACAAACGTCCTTTATATATCAATTCGCTCTACCTCGAAATAATATATTTTCATATATGTTACCGAAGGAATTTTTAGTTGATAATAAGTCGACTGCGTTAGTGCGTCACTGTAGTCCTGATTCCTCGTCCGTCGCTGGTTCGACCCCACGGGACGGTGGACTTATTATCAAGTAAAAAATTCCCCTTCGGTAACATATATGAAAAAATATATTATTTCGAGGTAGAGCGAATTGATATTAAAGGACGTTTGTAACTTTCTGATATATATATATATATATATATATATATATATATATATATATATATATATATATATATATATATATATATATATATATATATATATATATATATATATATATATATATATATATATATATACATGATTTTGCCTTGTAATATGTATATCACTCTGTGATTCTGATATATTTACTGTTCCAGTTACCACGTGTTATGTGCAATAATAATAGTTGTTAAAATGTCATAAGTAGTAAAATGTCAGATCTCAAAAGAGTTAGTGATTTTGATAACTTAACATAATTTAGAATTAATAATAGTGATTTAGATAAATTAAGAACATAATTTAGAATTAACAATATCTTTCTTGATAATAGCATAGTAGTGGGATAGAGAGTTTAATTTTGACCAGATGTTGTAGCCATCATCGAAACCATTTTGTTTTGAGTTGAGATGGGTACTTGTTTTCTGTTAGATTCATGTGTTGACAAGCGAGAGATAACAGTTGAGTTGTGTAAAGATTTCGTTAAGAGCTTTGTCATACAATTTTCTGGTAAAGACATGTACCTTTTTGAGAAATACGAATGAGTTATTGCACCGAAACACTGGCAATTGCATTATGTTTAAGATGACATTGCTCTGATCAGGTATTGTTCTGATCGCATCCCATACGATTTTCTGTTTGAGTCACGTACACCTTGTTGAGAGTAAATGCACGTCTCTATCGATTACGTCATGTTTTGTAAGACTGCAGCCTCAAGACATTTTGCTCAGTAAGTGACATCATCTTCCTTTTCAAGAATTTTCCCTTGTACCTCGTTCCCAAAATGTAACGACGTAATTTTATGGGGGTTTTGCCTCTTGCTGGAAATCATAAAAGTTTGCTCATTCTGATTTCAGAGACCTTTTGTGTGTGTGTGTGTGTGTGTGTGTGTGTGTGTGTGTGTGTCTCTCTATCTCTCTCTTTCTTCAAAAGAGAGAAATTACTAACAAAATTATTGATATTAGTTTGTGCTTTTGAGATCTGATAGTAGGAAGTGCATATATTCATAACGGGGCCTATCAAAAGTGTGTTTTGTGAATCTCGAGCAGTTGCATTTGAAGTAAATTTTGTGAAAGTTTTCAAAAGCTGGTGTAAGGTAAAGTGAATTTTACTTATTATTACCATGGTATAATAATTTTTGTATTTAAAATTTGAAAAAAACAGTGTTTCATTTATTGACCACCAGTGAATAGGATTAATTGCGTGCATAAGGCAAAGTGATAAACAGGTTTTGTTCCTTTAGTTTTGCTGGAGTCAATTAAGACCAGGGAAACAGTTAAAGTTGTTTGATGGAGTGATACCCTTTTGCTCAAGTATATTTCTTGTTTAATTGTTGATACCTCACACTTGTTTTGATAAACTTAGACTGATTTCTCACACGATTAGTAAGTTTGTTAAGGGATCACTGTTGCCTTCAGACTACTTAGTCGTAATTCTATTATTATGAGAGTTCAGGTATCCGGCTGAAGTGAGGCAAAATTTTGAATTCTATGATTAGTTGTGTAAACCCAGGTAATTGGTACACACCGTGACAATATATATATATATATATATATATATATATATATATATATATATATATATATATATATATATATATATATATATATATATATATATATATAATCTGTTAATGTATAATTTTTCTCACTGCCACGTAGACGTGAAGTGTAGAATTGTAATTACAATCAAGTGTGAAACTTTGAAAGTTCTGTAAATATATGCACATATATACATATATATAAACAATGTATATACATATATATACATATACATATATATATATACATACATACATATGTGTGTATGTAATGCATAAAAGAGTAAGATCCTTCCCATGAAAGAAAAGTTTAAAGCACAGCTGCAACGTTCATGAGAAATCCAGAATCTTTAATACCTCCCGAATCAGTTTTCCTAAAGCATTTAAACTTCTGTCTGTGTGGACACCAACAAGACAACGATACTACATGTTCTGTTAAATCACGGAATATAACCAAAATGCAACCTGGTAATGTCACAATAAGGAAGGGTAAGATACCGTTTTACAACCATGGACTTCATTTCATCAAAACCAGGGACTGTATTAAAATCAAACTGAGGGACGTATTTCATTATATCCTACTATAACCAGGGAACGCAACCTATCACAGCAGAGGATTATAACCACAACATTACAAGGAAATGAATTCTACAACTAAGAGTGATCACACTGCAGTTCTCTAAGGTAATGTTGTACTGAATCTTTCCCATTATAACCTGAGAATACATGCCATTAAAATTTACTTATTATGTTCCAATACTGTGATATATGTATACACACACACACACACACACACACACATATATATATATATATATATATATATATATATATATATATATATATATATATATATATATGTACATATATATATATATAAAAATTAAATACTATATATATACATATAAATAATTATATAGATATACATGTATATATACAATATATATATCTATATGTATATATATATATATATATATAATTATATATATATACATATAATATATATATATATTATATATATACATATATATATATATATATATATATATATATATATATATATATATATATATATATATATAAAATGTAGCGTGTGAACAGTCAAAATCCCAAAACTGCCTAAGAGGTGCTACTACAGGGTATGAGCAGTTGAGAAATTCTCTCTAATTTAAATCGCATGTAGTAGTTAACAGCCCTTTAAAAACAGCCATTTACTTATGGTAATTAACTTTATCATTTATTTGAAGGAACAGTAAGTACTTCGCTTTTATAAAATGAGCCTTGCTGACATCTCGGGTGGAACGGAAATGGTTTGTGGAGATTCATTTTACTGAGGATTCCTTAAACAGCAGGAGCTATGATTTTCTACATAATTGTACGACAATAGTCTGAATAATCTGTAAACAACTGAAGGGTTGTGTTCCTCGGTTAGATAAAAGCATGTGGGAAGGAGTGTGTGAACTGCCCTCATAAGCTATATCTCTCTCTCTCTCTCTCTCTCTCTCTCTCTCTCTCTCTCTCTATCTCTATATATATATATATATATATATATATATATATATATATATATATATATATATATATATATATATATATTAGTATACATATCTATTATATATAATATATATACATATATATTTATATAATTATATATTCACATATACATCTACATACATACATAAATAGACGCACATATATACACGTACATATATATAAATTATATAAATGTGTGTGTACGTATCTATACATAAATCTACATATGCATATATATACATATATATTTGTATATATATATGAATATATACACATATATCTATATATACAATGTAATTTATATGTATCATATACATTACAATGTATTATATATATGTTTGTGTGTGTCTATTTGTGTTTTTGAGACACAGACTTAAACTAATGCACAGCTCTCCTTGTCAATTATCCGGCATACGTAAAATCTTCTAATCCAATTGGCAATGCAGCGTCTTTGAATCTAACTCACAATCGTTCAGAAGACACAACGATAACACATCATCATCATCATCACCATCATCATCATCATCATCGCCGTTTAAGCAGCGCACGTTTGAGTTGCTGCTTCTGCTCAATAAACATAATTTCCCCTAATGCTCAGGAGCAAAAGAAGCGAGGGTTAATGAAGCCATTAAAATTAACAACTACCCGGAATAATGACGATTATCATGCGAGACTAAGCCAAGTGGGGTTCATTCAACACAGAGTCACAGGCTGCATATTTATTATTATTATTATTTTTTTATATTATTATTAATGTTAATTTTAACTATTATTATTATTATTATTATTATTATTATTATTATTATTATTATTATTATTTTATTTTTTTTTATATTATTGCTATTTTATTACTAATATTTTTTATATTATTATTATTAT
Source organism: Macrobrachium rosenbergii (assembly GCF_040412425.1). Classification (NCBI taxonomy): domain Eukaryota; kingdom Metazoa; phylum Arthropoda; class Malacostraca; order Decapoda; family Palaemonidae; genus Macrobrachium; species Macrobrachium rosenbergii. Next base: position 8,770,807 of record NC_089777.1, on the reverse strand, counting down.
TATTAATTATTATTATTATATTATTATTATTATTATTATTATTATTATTATTATTATTATTATTATTATTATTACAAATATTCTTATTATTAATTTTAAGTATTATTAATTTTAATAATAGTTATAATTATTAATATATTTTATATTATTATTATTATTATTATTATTATTATTATTATTATTATTATTACAATTATTTTTTTTATCTCATTAATTTTAATTATGATTATTATTATTATTATTGTTATTATTATCATTATTATTAATTTTAATTATTAGTATTATTATTATTATTACTATTATTTTTAATATTATTATTATTATTATTATTATTATTATTATTATTATTATTATTATTATTATTAACCCTACTTTCACACATTATCTTGAGCGATAAAATGATGAATGCTTCAAGGAATGATTTACAGAGAACCTTTAATAAGGATAGCTGAGCAGGTTGTCCAAATCTGTACAACTCTTCAATATATTTAGACACAATTGCTCAAGATATTATTATTATTATTATTATTATTATTATTATTATTATTATTATTATTATTATTATTATTTAATATAACAATATTATTATTATTATTTAATATAACAATATTATTATTATTATTATTATTATTATTATTATTATTATTATTATTATTATTATTATTATTATTATTATTATTATTATTATTATTAATTTAATATATACATCAATTCACACACAGCAAGTCAAAACGGACATCAGCATATAGTGCACTTTCTAGAAAATATTATGAATAATTTCTAGAAAATACAGTATTATGAATAAAAATAAATGACAATAATATTTCAGTAAGAGAAATTAGTTAACAAACAAATACAAACAAATAATGGCTTATATAAAAAAAAACAGCACCACGGTACCTAAATCGAGAAAACAATTCTGAAAAAAAAATCAAATAAAAGAAAAAAAAGTAACCATAAAAAAAGACGAAAGTGAGTGATAGAGACTAAAGTATATAAGCACTTAAATTCATTCTAGAGCTACTATCTACAGCCTTCAATGGACTCAATTTAGTAAGAAAAATTAGTTTACAAACAAATAATGGCGTATGTAAATGAACAGCCCCGGGGTACGTAAATCGCATAGATAATTCTGAAGAAAAAAAAATACGAGAAAAACAAGAAACATGTAAAAAAATGCTCCCAAGTTTCTTCGGGGCAATCGAGTTTTCTGTACAGCCGCTACAGCGTATAATTAAGGCCACCAAAAACAGATCTATCTTTCGTTACTTCTCATATTCAAAGATGCTTTTACGAGTTTAACCTCATTTCTGAGGTAATGAGAGGGCTATGGAATCTCGAATATGCATTTGAAGGAGGCACTTAACACATGTACAAGACTCGGTGGTCTCAGTATAATGCTGTACAAGCCGCGACCCATAAAACTTTAACCACAGCACGGTGGTGGCCTATCCTATACCGTTGCCAGACACACGATCACAGCTAAATTTAACCTTGAATAAAATACAAAACTACTGAGGCCAGAGGGCTGCAATTTAGTATTTTTGATGATTGGAAGGTGGGTGATCAACATATCAATTTGCAGCCCTCTAACATCAGTAGTTTTTAAGATCTGAGGGCGGACAGAATAAAGTGCGGACGGACAGACAAAGCCGGCACAATAGTTTTCTTTTACAGAAAACTAAACCCACAGGAAAAGACGAAAGTGATTTATACACATTAAAATATGTATGCACTTAAATTCATTCTAAATCTATTATTCAGAACCTTGAACGAACTCAGACCCGGTATCTCTTTTCGTGCCTTCTCTTCCAAACAATGTAGGTTATCACTGACTCCCTCCTACCCCAACCCCTCTTTCAGATTTCGCTAAAATATCCTTCAGGACACGTCCTCCGTATCCTTCCTACTTTCCTCATTTGCATCAAATTTCTCGTCAATATCCTTCAAGATGGGTTGTGAGTGGTCCTAAGAGAGGACTTTTCATTCTGTCTAATAGCTTATCAACCTGTGCAGTTTTTCTTCAGGAGACGCAAAGGATAACACTGACGAGAATGCGAGTTATCACTAAAAAAATATCTAGTTATATTCATCATCAAAAAGAGATATAATAGAATATATATACAATTTAGTTCTTCATTGGAGGGGTAGGTAGAGCTCTCGGCTAGCACGCTGTTGGCCCAGCGTTCGACTCTCCGACCGGCCAATGAAGAATTAGCGGAATTTATTTCTGGTGAGAGAAATTCATTTCTCGTCATAATGTGCTTCGGATTCCACAATAAGCTGTAGGTCCCGTTGCTAGGTAACCAGTTGGTTCTTAACCACGTAAAATAAATCTAATCCTTAAAAGTTCCTCATTGGAAGGGTCGGTACCGTTCTCAGCTAGTACTCTGCTGGCCCGTGTTCGAGTCTCCGCCCGGCCAATGAAGAATTAGAGGAATTTATTTCTGGTGAGAGCAATTCATTTCTCGTCATAATGTGCTTCGGATTCCACAATAAGCTGTAGGTCCCGTTGCTAGGTAACCAACTGGTTCTGAGCCACGTAAAATAAATCTAATCCTTCGGGTCAGCCCTAGGAGAGCTGTTAATCAGCTCCTCAGTGGTCTGGTTAAATTAAGGTATACTTAGGCTGAAGGCCAAGCGCTGGGACCTATGCGCTCAGTCAGTGCTGAGAGGAAAACTGAGAGTAAAAGGTTTGAAAGGTGTAACAGGAGGAGAGCCTCGCAGCTGCACTATGAAACAATTGTTAGAAGAGGGAAGAAAGTCAGAAGGAAGAAAGAATATCAATGGAAGTACAGTAAAAGGAATGAAAGGGGTTGCAGCTATTGGCCTAAGGAAAGGACGCTGCAAAGAACCCTAAGTAATGCCTACACTGCACCGCATGAGGCGCACTGACGGCACTATTCCCCTCCCTACGGGAATGAAGAGATGATAATCCACTTAAATTGGTGACAAATCTATTAATACTAATCTTGATAAAATTATTAACAGTAATATTTTCATCACAAGCTCATTAAGCTATGGCGCAGGGGGCCCTTCCTTTCCCAGGGACCTCCCACCACAGTTTCCCAAGAGATCCTCCGGAGGGAAATCCTCCTCCGGAGGGGAGACACGCACCGCTGACCAAGGAATGCTCGACAAAGCGTCGAGCTAAAAGCCCGTGGTCAATTCGTATTAATGGAAAGTCATTATGCGTGGGCTGACTGACCAGCGTTGTATACCTTTTCGATTCTCATAGTTATCCTTCCCATCACTAAATAAGTAAAAAATGCGCCGAAGTTTCTTCGGTGCAATCGAGATTTCTGTACATCGTATAATCAAGGCCACCGAAAACAGATCCATCTTTCGGTGGTCTCGGTATAATGCTGTGTGAGCAGCGGCCCATAAAACTTTAACCAATGGCCGATAGTGGCCTGTCCTTTATTGTTGCCAGATGCACGATAATGGCTAACTTTATCGTTAAATCAAACAAAAACTACTGAGGTTAGAGGGCTGCAATTTGGTATGTTTGTCGACTGGAGGGTGGATGATCAACATACCAATTTGCAGCCCTCTAGCCACGGTAGTTTTTAAAACCTGAGGGCGGACGGACATACAATGCCGGCACAATAGTTTTCTTTTGCAGAAAACTAAAAGTAAATACTCTTCTGCGAGTCAAAACTATTATATAAAATTCACGATTACAATTTTAGTACACCAGTAAGATGGATAAAGCACATGCAGTGCATAAATAGAAAAATTCGTGATGGTATTCTTGTAGTTCTTAAAAATACAATTGAATTCGGTATGTGTATTACGTAAATATGGCGCCTGCACCTCTGCGATATGTCCTAGAATACGTTCTGACCGTATACAAAATATCTATAGTTCCAGTAACAGAAAAAAGATATATATTCTGGCCTTAATGTATCCTCCAATAATTCAATATTCCATTAGTTTGTCGTGTGTAAATCCTTAAACACGGGATTTTCCTAAGAAAGAATTTATTTTTGCATGATATGCAGACGATCAACTCAACATTTGGCAAATGGCCTTTTGTGTCATAAAATAACTTCAGTAAAACAAGTCATAAACACAAGTCTGCAACTTGTCGCATACACATCACAAACAGATCGAATACAGTCTACTATTTACTGGTAGTTCTAACTGATGCTCGTTTCGATTCAATATCAAATGTCAGAGATTCGTTCTCCATATACGATCTTTGACTTGTTTTCAACTTGTTTGTGATATGTATGCGATAAGTCACTGAAGTATGTTTACAACATGTCTAACAGTAGTATGGACGACCCATAAGCAGCTAATGTTGGTGACAAAACCCGAGTTTGAATACTTTGCCTAAGCGAATGTGCATGATTTCAATTTTCCACAATTGTATGGAAATGACGAGGACAGTCTGCTATGAATAAGCAAAAAAAAAAAAAAAACAAGCCCAAGTGAATGTGCATGATTTCAATTTTTCTCAATTGTATAGAAAATGACGAGCACAGTCTCCTATAAATAAAAAAAAAAAAAAAAAAAAAAACCCAAGTGAATGTGTATGATTTCAATTTTCCACAATTTTTTTTAGAAATGACGAGCCAGTCTGCTATGAATAAGAAAAAAAAAAAAAAGCCCACGTGAATGTGTATGATTTCAATTTTCCACAATTGTATAGAAATGACGAGCACAGTCTACTATGAATATGCAAAAGAAAAAAAAAACCTAAAAGAATGTGTATGATTTCAATTTTCCACAATTGTACAGAAATGACGAGCACAGTCTACTATGAATATGCAAAAGAAAAAAAAACCTAAAAGAATGTGTATGATTTCAATTTTCCACAATTGTATAGAAATGACGAGCACAGTCTACTATTAATATGCAAAAATTTTCCACAAAAAAAAACCTAAAACAATGTGTATGATTTCAATTTTCCACAATTGTATAGAAATGACGAGCACAGTCTGCTATGAATAAGCAAAAAAAAAAAAAAGCCTAAATGAATGTGTATGATTTCAATTTTCCATAATTGTATAGAAATGACGAGCACAGTCTGCTATGAATAAGCAAAAAAAAAGCCTAAAAGAAAAAAAAAAAAAAAAGAATGCAAAAAAAAAACCTAAAAAGAATGTGTATTATTTCAATTTTCCACAATTGTATAGAAATGACAAGCACAGTCTACTATGAATATGCAAAAGAAAAAAACCTAAAAGAATGTGTATGATTTCAATTTTCCACAATTGTATAGAAATGACAAGCACAGTCTACTATGAATATGCAAAAGAAAAAAACCTAAAAGAATGTGTATGATTTCAATTTTCCACAATTGTATAGAAATGACGAGCACAGTCTACTATGAATATGCAAAAGAAAAAAAACCTAAAAGAATGTGTATGATTTCAATTTTCCACAATTGTATAGAAATGACGAGCACAGTCTACTATGAATATGCAAAAGAAAAAAAAAACCTAAAAGAATGTGTATGATTTCAATTTTCCACAATTGTATAGAAATGACGAGCACAGTCTACTATGAATATGCAAAAGAAAAAAATCTAAAAGAATGTGTATGGTTTCAAGTCTTTTGAATATGCAAAAGACAATTGTATAGAAATGACGAGCACAGTCTACTATGAATATGCAAAAGTATAGAAAAAAATCTAAAAGAATGAATGTGTATGGTTTCAATTTTCCACAATTGTATAGAAATGACTATGAGCACAGTCTACTATGAATATGCAAAAGAAAAAAACCTAAAAGAATGTGTATGATTTCAATTTTCCACAATTGTATAGAAATGACGAGCACAGTCTACTATGAATATGCAAAAAAAAAAAAACCTAAAAAAGAATGTGTATGGTTTCAATTTTCCACCACAACTATGAATATGCAAAAGAAAAAAACCTAAAAGAAATGACAATTGTATGAAAGAGCACAGTCTACTATGAATATGCAAAAGAAAAAAACCTAAAAGAATGTGTATGGTTTCAATTTTCCACAATTGTATAGAAATGACGAGCACAGTCTACTATGAATATGCAAAAGAAAAAACCTAAAAGAATGTGTATGGTTTCAATTTTCCACAATTGTATAGAAATGACGAAAACAGTCTACTATGAATATGCAAAAGAAATATGCAAAAAAAAAACCTAAAAGAATGTGTATGGTTTCAATTTTCCACAATTGTATAGAAATGACGAGCACAGTCTACTATGAATATGCAAAAAAAAAAAAACCTAAAAGAATGTGTATGGTTTCAATTTTCCACAATTGTATAGAAATGACGAGCACAGTCTGCTATGAATATGCAAAAGAAAAAAAACCTAAAAGAATGTGTATGATTTCAATTTTCCACAATTGTATAGAAATGACGAGCACAGTCTACTATGAATATGCAAAAGAAAAAAACCTAAAAGAATGTGTATGATTTCAATTTTCCACAATTGTATAGAAATGACGAGCACAGTCTACTATGAATATGCAAAGAAAAAAACCTAAAACAATGTGTATGATTTCAATTTTCCACAATTGTATAGAAATGACGAGCACAGTCTACTATGAATAAGCAAAAGAAAAAAACCTAAAAGAATGTGTATGGTTTCAATTTTCCACAATTGTATAGAAATGACGAGCACAGTCTACTATGGATATGCAAAAAAAAAAAACCTAAAAAGAATGTGTATGGTTTCAATTTTCCACAATTGTATAGAAATGACGAGCACAGTCTACTATGAATATGCAAAAGAAAAAAAAACCTAAAAGAATGTGTATGGTTTCAATTTTCCACAATTGTATAGAAATGACGAGCACAGTCTACTGTGAATATGCAAAAGAAAAAAACTAAAAGAATGTGTATGGTTTCAATTTTCCACAATTGTATAGAAATGACGAGCACAGTCTACTATGAATATGCAAAAGAAAAAAACCTAAAACAATGTGTATGATTTCAATTTTCCACAATTGTATAGAAATGACGAGCACAGTCTACTATGAATATGCAAAAGAAAAAAACCTAAAAGAATGTGTATGGTTTCAATTTTCCACAATTGTATAGAAATGACGAGCACAGTCTACTATGAATATGCAAAAGAAAAAAAACCTAAAAGAATGTGTATGGTTTCAATTTTCCACAATTGTATAGAAATGACGAGCACAGTCTACTATGAATATGCAAAAGAAAAAAACCTAAAAGAATGTGTATGGTTTCAATTTTCCACAATTGTATAGAAATGACGAGCACAGTCTACTATGAATATGCAAAAGAAAAAAAAACCTAAAAGAATGTGTATGGTTTCAATTTTCCACAATTGTATAGAAATGACGAGCACAGTCTACTATGAATATGCAAAAGAAAAAAAACCTAAAAGAATGTGTATGGTTTCAATTTTCCACAATTGTATAGAAATGACGAGCACAGTCTACTATGAATATGCAAAAGAAAAAACCTAAAACAATGTGTATGGTTTCAATTTTCCACAATTGTATAGAAATGACGAGCACAGTCTACTATGAATATGCAAAAGAAAAAAACCTAAAAAGAATGTGTATGGTTTCAATTTTCCACAATTGAATAGAAATGACGAGCACAGTCTACTATGAATATGCAAAAAAAAAAAACCTAAAAGAATGTGTATGGTTTCAATTTTCCACAATTGTATAGAAATGACGAGCACAGTCTACTATGAATATGCAAAAGAAAAAAAACCTAAAAGAATGTGTATGGTTTCAATTTTCCACAATTGTATAGAAATGACGAGCACAGTCTACTATGAATATGCAAAAGAAAAAAACCTAAAACAATGTGTATGGTTTCAATTTTCCACAATTGTATAGAAATGACGAGCACAGTCTACTATGAATATGCAAAAGAAAAAAACCTAAAACAATGTGTATGGTTTCAATTTTCCACAATTGTATAGAAATGACGAGCACAGTCTACTATGAATATGCAAAAGCAAAAAAAAAACCTAAAAGAATGTGTATGGTTTCAATTTTCCACAATTGTATAGAAATGACGAGCACAGTCTACTATGAATATGCAAAAGAAAAAAACCTAAAAGAATGTGTATGGTTTCAATTTTCCACAATTGTATAGAAATGACGAGCACAGTCTACTATGAATATGCAAAAGAAAAAAACCTAAAAGAATGTGTATGGTTTCAATTTTCCACAATTGTATAGAAATGACGAGCACAGTCTACTATGAATATGCAAAAGAAAAAAAACCTAAAAGAATGTGTATGGTTTCAATTTTCCACAATTGTATAGAAATGACGAGCACAGTCTACTATGAATATGCAAAAGAAAAAAAACCTAAAAGAATGTGTATGGTTTCAATTTTCCACAATTGTATAGAAATGACGAGCACAGTCTACTATGAATATGCAAAAGAAAAAAACCTAAAAGAATGTGTATGATTTCAATTTTCCACAATTGTATAGAAATGACGAGCACAGTCTACTATGAATATGCAAAAGAAAAAAAAACCTAAAAGAATGTGTATGGTTTCAATTTTCCACAATTGTATAGAAATGACGAGCACAGTCTGCTATGAATAAGCAAAATAAAAAAAAGCCTAAATGAATGTGTATTATTTCAATTCTCCACAATTGTATAGAAAATGACGAGCACAGTCTGCTATAAATAAGCAAAAAAAAAAAGCCTAAATGAATGTGTATGCTTTCAATTTTCCACAATTGTATAGAAATGACGAGCACAGTCTACTATGAATATGCAAAATAAAAAAAAGCCTAAATGAATGTGTATTATTTCAATTCTCCAAAATTGTATAGAAAATGACGAGCACAGTCTGCTATAAATAAGCAAAAAAAAAAAAAAAAGCCTAAATGAATGTGTATGCTTTCAATTTTCCACAATTGTATAGAAATGACGAGCACAGTCTGCTATGAATAAGCAAAAAAAAAAAAAAGGCCTAAATGAATGTGTATGATGTCAATTTTCCACAATTGTAAAGAAAATGACGAGCACAGTCTGCTATGAATAAGCAAAAAAAAAAAAAAAGCCTAAATGAATGTGTATTATTTCAATTCTCCACAATTGTATAGAAATGACGAGCACAGTCTGCTATGAATAAGCAAAAAAAAAGCCTAAATGAATGTGCATGAATTCAATTTTCCACAATTGTATAGAAATGACGAGCACAGTCTGTTATTAATAAGCAAAAAAAAAGGCAAAAAAAATTTTTTAAATAAATGCAACAGAATATTAATAATAAAAAGCCGGAAAACGGACACGTGTCTCACTTTATGTTCGCGGAATAATAATCATCAATCATGTTACTCGAGATTAAAAAAGCTTAGGGATGCGTTTCATCATATTCCTTCTGATGACTGTCACGGCTACGGAAACATTTTGGAATGTAGCATTTCTGCGCCATTATATTTCTGCAACTGACAATGGCACGGCTGCCCCATTAAAGCTAATGGAATAGAATGCAGAATTTAGGCCAAAGGCGAAGCGATGGCACCTGTGAAGTCAGTCTGCGCTGACACGGAAATTGGCACTGAAAAGGTTTGAAAGGCGTAACAGGAGGAAAACCTCAAAGCAGTTGCACTATGAAACAATTTTTAGGAGAGTCGATAGAAAGATGGAAGAAAGAGAATATGAATGGGGAGGGGGTACAATAAAAGGAACGAAAGGGGTTGCAGCTAGGGTCCCTAGGAACGCTGCAAAGAACCTAAAGTAATGCCTACAGTGCACCACCTCACTGAAGGAACTACCCCCTACGGGGAAATCCAAATCGGAAACAAGAGCCGGGGTGCAGACTACGTGAAAATGCTTGGCTCCTTTTCTTTTATCTCATATCATTCTGATATGAGATAAATATTTCCACATTGGGAAGTTTAAGACTTTTAACAAACTCCAGTTCCTTTCACAGACATGAATTGGATGGAATAATCAGTCCACATTTAAACTGATGGTATTTTGATACAAGTGTCAGAACTGTAGAAAAAAAAAAAAAAGTTTACCTACTGTATCTCTTCCCTAAATATGGAAGGTAACCAGACTTATTCCATGAATTTTCAGTTTCATCAACCTTTGACCACTAACTAAAAACTGTGTGTCAGAGAGAGAGAGAGAGAGAGAGAGAGAGAGAGAGAGAGAGAGAGAGAGTGTGTGTGTGTGTGTGTGTGTGTGTGTGTGTGTGTGTGAGAGAGAGAGAGAGAGAGAGAGAGAGAGAGAGAGAGTGTGTGTGTGTGTGTGTGTGTGTGTGTGTGTGTGTGTGTGTGTGTGTGTGTGTGTGTGTGTGTGTGTGTGTGTGTGAGAGAGAGAGAGAGAGAGAGAGAGAGGAAATACTTCTCCCACCTTTATTGAATCCATAATCGAGCAGAGGGACGAGAGAACTTCGCCCCTAATGGATCATAAGAGCAGAGAGGAGAAGGAAGACAATGCTAATTGGAAAGGTATGCTGAAGAATGGCGCTTAAATGAGCGTATGCAAAGGAGACTCCTTTACTGCCTGGGATGTTGCCATTACTCAAGAATTAAACTTTCTGATGGCGTACAATAGGCAAAAAGTAATGTTATAATGATGAGATTCATTTAGATAAAAGCCTGACCATTACTCAAGAATTAAATATTCTAATAGAGTAATATAGACAAAAATTAATATAAAAAAGTTAAAATTGTTTTACAATAAGCATGACCATTACTCAAGAATTAAATATTCTAACGGAGTACAATAGGCAAAAAGTAACGTCATAATGTTAAAATTGCTTTAGAATAAGCATGGCCATTACTCAAGAAATAAATATTTTAATGGCGTACAATAGACAAAAAGTAATGTCATAATGTTAAAATTGCTTTAGAATAACCATGACCTTTACTCAAGAATTAAATATTCTACTGGAGTAATACAGACAAAAAGTAATATAATATAGACAAAAATAATACAATAATGTCAAAACTGCTTTAGAATAATCATGAGAACACATAAAACATAAAGCTTTGCTAGAGGAGAACTGTTTAGATAAACCTTAACAGCCATAAAAAAATTTTTAAATAACTAATTTTTATAAAATCAATATTGTTTTAGAATAAACACGAAAAGACATAAAAAGACTTAAACAGTTTTGCTAGAGGAAAACTGTGGCTAATTATTTTAGCATAAACATGAAAAGACATACAGCTTTGCTAGAGGAACACTGTGGCTAATTGTTTTAGAATTAACATGAACACATAAAAATACAGACAACCTCATTACAAGAAAACTGCCCTTAGATAAACTTGCAAAGCCATAAAATATACATAGCTGACTATGCCAGCTTTGCTACCAATATAAATATGTAGACATATAAAAGATCACACTGACGTAGAAAATACCAAAATGCTTTAAAATGAAAGTTAAAAGCATAAAAAAAATGTCAAGCGCTACAAACACAAATCAGAATTAAACAAGCATTAAATGGCATATAGAGAGATAAACAGTCAAGATTACTGAAGCAATAAGCTTGAAAAACACACAAGAGAATGACTTTCGAAACTAAGTTAACATTAACCGAGCTAAACGTTTCAAACTAAACAGACGAAACTAAATAAAAAAAAAATCAGGCTTTAAAACACCCACAACATAAAACAAGTAAAAAATGCGCCGAAGTTTCTTCGGCGCAAACCAGTTTTCTGTACAGCGCATAATGCTGTATGAAAATCCCAGCCACGGCCCCTGAAACTCCCAGCCGCTGCCCATAAACTTTCAGCCACGGCCCGGTGGTGGCCTGTGTTGTTGGCACCTATAGCGGTGCCAGACGCACGATCATGGCTAACTTTAACCTTAAATAAAATAAAAACTACTGAGGCTAGAGGGCTACAATTTGGTATGTTTGAGGGTGGGTGATCAGCCCTCTAGCCTCAGTAGTTTTTAAGATCCGAAGGAGGACAGAAAAAGTTTGGGCGGACGGACAGACAAATAGCCATCTCAGTAGTTTTCTTTTACAGAAAACTAAAAAGGTACCATAAGAATAAGCAATGTCAAATGAAACTACAGTGAACACAACTGAACTACGTAAAGACGCGTTCAAGAACAAAATACTGTAAGCGAAAAACAGCCGTGCTTGCATACGACGGCACCGCTGTGACGACAACTGAAAATAATGTGAATGATAAATAAGTCACTGAAATAACTCGCAACTATACATTGACTAAAGAATGGGGAGAGATAAATAAAGAATGAAGAATAGTTCTGGAAGACACATAAAAGTAGAAATACCAAAAACAAAGCGTTCAAAAGGTTCCGGCAGGTTCACGAACCTCTTGAGAAGAAGGATAAGACAGAGAGAGAGAGAGAGAGAGAGAGAGAGAGAGAGAGAGAGAGAGAGAAAACAAAGCAGATATAAACAAAGGGTTCTGCAGGCTTTGGAGAAAGGACGAAGAGGTCGTAAAAGATTAAAATCCCAATCCAAACATCAACATCAACATAAACATCATCATCATCATCGTTCTCTCCTCTTCGTCATATTGGGAAAAATTCTTGGAGGTAGAGAGAGAGAGAGAGAGTCTGTGCGGTTGAACCTCGAGGCGATACAAGTGAACGCCGGCTCATTTTAAACCCCCACAGGAGGTATATGCTAAAACTCAACCCGGCGGTTACTATTGAAAATCAGTGAATTATCATTTTAAAATCCAGGGAAAAATATGTGGAATATGATTGTGCGAGCCTTCCGACCAGATTGTCAAAAGCCTTCGGGGAGCCAGCAACCTCAAACCCGACTCAAGACAAGGGCGACCGGAAAAGGAGGAGGAGGAGGAGGAGGAGGAGGAGGAGGAGGAGGAGGAGGAGGAGGAGGAGGAGGAGGAGGAGGAGGAGGAGGAGGGCAGAGGCACATACTTTTTATTTCTGCGACCAGAAAAGGGGAGGGAGGATGGGAGGAGGAGGAGGAAGAAGAAGTCAAGAAGAAGGAGGAGGAGGAGGAGGAGGAGGAGGAGGAGGAGGAGGAGGAGGAAGGGGGTAGAGGCACATACTTTTTATTTCTGCGACCGGAAAAGGGGAGGGAGGATGGGAGGAGGAGGAGGAAGAAGAAGTCAAGAAGAAGGAGGAGGAGGAGGAGGAGGAGGAGGAGGAGGAGGAGGAGGAGGAGGAGGCACATACTTTTTATTTCTGTGACCGGAAAAGGGGAGGGAGGATGGGAGGAGGAGGAGGAAGAATTCAAAAAAGAGGAGGAGGAGGAAGTCTAGGAGGAGAAGGAAGAGGAGGGGGAGGAGGAAGGGGGTAGAGGCACATACTTTTTCTTTCGGCGACCTGAAAAGGGAGGGAGGGAGGAGGAGGTTTAGGAGGAGGAGGAAGAAGAAGTCTAGGAGGAGGAGGAGGAGGACAAAGTCTAGGAGGAGGAGGAGGAGGAGGAGGAGGAGGAGGAGGAGGAGGAGGAGGAGGAGGAGGAGGAGGAGGCTAAAGGGGTTAGAGGCACAGACTTTTTCTTTCTATTTCATCGGAAAAATGTTCGTCTTCGGATGGGAGGAAATTCCACAAATATGCTTTGTTATGTATTAGCATATTCAAGAGGTATTCTTCTCGGTATAATGTGAGGTCTCGGACGGAAAATAAGATTTGTTTTATATTATTCCCAGAAAACACACGATGGGAATTTATACATAAACACTGAGGCTAACAAAATATAATATTTTAAAATCATCTGTATAACAAACATAAAACAAAACTCCGTCACATTATACCTCATTTGTCACTTCTTTATTTTCATTACTGTCACTAAAGGAAATCTAAAGCATTATGTGGAAGGATCCATTTTTCAAGTTTCCAAATATCTCACTTCTACCAATATTTAGTGGGATTGGAATTCTTGGATTATACTGTGTACACATGTGTAAACTACAGCTTAAAACTAAGTTAATGTCAAGAGAAACCAGTACAGTTTCTTACGACAAGACAGTAGAGATTACCAACATAATACAATTGTCTAAATTGTTTGATCAGAAAAGTGGATCCATGAAACTCAAATACGTTGGTCGCATCAACACGAGTCTGAAGATGTTTCCAGTATCATAAATGTCAAGGTATAATATCCTACTGCTTTCCCTAAAATTCGTGTAACTGGTGCCGTCTCAGTAATTATAAAAATCCTAAATTCAGGTAAAAATTCATCTGGGCAAAAGCAACTTACAACGGACAATAGTAGACACAAAGAGAGAGACTGACACACCGAAGTGAATTAATGACAAAACATGGGGAGCAACAATGAAGAACTTATGAATAATACTGGTTACATCGGCTATACCTTCCGATAAAAAAAAAAGTAAGAGAGAGAGAGAGAGAGAGAGAGAGAGAGAGAGAGAGAGAGAGAGAGAGAGACCCCTGATGATTAGATCACATATTTCTTACATCTACCAATAACAAAATTTTAGCTAAAAAATACGCCGAAGTTTCCTCGCCGCAGTCGAGTTTTTTGTCCATCTTATAATCAAGGCCACCGAAAATAGATCTAATTTCGGTGGCCTCGGTATAATGCTGTATCAGCCGCGGCCCATGAAACTTTAACCACGTCCGGTGGTGGCCTGCCCTATATCGTTGCCAGAAGCACGATTATGGCTAACTTTAACCTTAAATAAAATAAGAACTACTGAGGCTAGAAAGTTGCAACTGGGAATGTTTGATGATTGGAGGGTGGATGATCAACATAACAATTTGCAACCCTCTAGCCTCAGTAGTTTTTGAGATCAGAGGGCGGACAAGAAAAGTGCGGACAGAAAAGTGAGGACAGAAAAAAGTGCGGACAGAAAAGTGTGGACAGAAAAGTGCGGACAGAAAAGAGCGGACAGAAAATATGCGAACATAAAAAGTGTGGACAGAAAAGTGAGGACAGAAAAGTGAGGACAGAAAAGTGAGGACAGAAAATATGCGAACATAAAAAGTGTGGACAGAAAAGTGAGGACAGAAAAAAGTGCGGACAGAAAAGTGTGGACAGAAAAGTGAGGACAGAAAAGTGAGGACAGAAAATATGCGAACATAAAAAGTGTGGACAGAAAAGTGAGGACAGAAAAGAGCGGACAGAAAAAGTGCCGACAGAAAAAGTACGCACGGACAGACAAATATCCCTCTCAATAGTTTTCTTTTACAGAAAACTGATAAAAACCAGCATTTCGTAAACTGTTGCACGATTGCAGATGCAAGAAGTTAATTATTAGCTTAGTCAAAACAGTGCACTCTTCGTTAAAGTTAAAAGTTAAAGTCCTCCTGGCCCTCTGTAGGCTCATAGGGCAGGCGCTGATCTCCTGTTTCTTAGGCCGACAGCCAGTCGGGGGACAGGTCCCAATGCCTGTAAAGTATTCAGTCAATAAATAAATTCGTTTTAAGTTCTAACACAGGTCTCTTAGTCATCTTGGTTTAAGAACGCTAGGTACGGTCAGTGCTTGGACGAGCGGCTACCAAGAACTGTCAAACGCCGACGGGACAAAAGCCCGTTGAATATAGTAGGACTAGCAGCCTCATTCCTCCCCTCAACAAAAAACTTTTGCTGAAAACTAAAAGAATATGACCTTATGAAGCCGTCCCTTCTAAGGAAAATCTTTATATGAATGTGCGTGTAACATATTATATATATATATATATATATATATATATATATATATATATATATATATATATATATATATATATATATATATATATATATATATATATATATATATACATATATATATTATATATGCACATTCACATTCATATATATATATATATATATATATATATATATATATATATATATATATATATATATATACATATACTGTATAACTATATACATGTATGTATATATAATATGTATATACACACACATATACATGTATATATATGTAGAATCTACTGGTCACTTTTACCAGACACATATGTAATTCTAATAGCCACAATGCCCTCTTAACTTCTCGAATTCTTCGCGCTTTTTTGGATATGCTTGTAACTACGAAGCCGAAAATATCCAGACGGAAGAAATTGAAGAGCCTGTGAATGGCGGTCGCGAGAATCGAACCCGCGTTACCATATTCACAAGGAGGTCACGTTGCCGACCTGGCTACGAGAAGGATAAAAGTCTATCGCCTCTCGTACATACATATACCTGTCGTTTTCAGATATATTTTGTTAGAGCTGGAATTTCAATTTCTTCCGTCTCTATATTTTCGGCTTCGTAGTTACAAGCATACCCAAAAAAGCGCGAAGAATTCGAGAAGTTAAGAGGGCATTGTGGCTATTAGAATTACATATGTGTCTGGTAAAAGTGACCAGTAGATTCTACATATATATTTCAGCCCAAAAAGCAATAAAACCGATTGCCCACTTGGCTACGATGGTGAGGATGGGTCTATTCCAGCTCTAACAAAATATATCTGAAAACGACAGGTATATGTATGTACGAGAGGCGATAGACTTTTATCCTTCTCGTAGCCAGGTCGGCAACGTGACCTCCTTGTGAATATGGTAACGCGGGTTCGATTCTCGCGACCGCTATTCACAGGCTCTTCAATTTCTTCCGTCTGGATATTTTCGGCTTCGTAGTTACAAGCATATCCAAAAAAGCGCGAAGAATTCGAGAAGTTAAGAGGGCATTGTGGCTATTAGAATTACATGTATATATATGTATGTATGTATGTACATATATATACATATATATCATATATATATATACATATACATACATATATACAGTATATACAGTATATATAAGCCCCAACACATCCTGCATACTATGCCTAAATTACGACATCAAACCACGTAAACCTCCCCCATCCCCCCCCCCAAAAAAATCATACATTAAATAAAAAAAAAGACAGTTTGCCTGGAGGCCGAAACCATCCGACGGTATTCCCAGAGACCAAATCTCTTAATGACAGGTTTTCCCCCCCTTCCGAGCAGAGACAGACCCCTCCTGTCCTAGTTTTAGTTGGGGGGGGGAGAGGGAACCAGCTGATCAAGAGGAAGCATAATAGCAATAATAACCAAGGGGGTTAAATAGTTTTTTTTTCTGCCCCTCCCGTCCGTCCCTCGACCTGCATATAATTAGTTCTTCCCATAATCCACAGATAATGCCTAAATTATATCGCGATTATTGCGGTTCGCTGACGCAGGCAGAAATCTTCGTGGAAATTCCACCGAGGAGAAGACGCCGGTGGTTGGGTTACGTGGGCGCTCTCTCCCGAAATGAAAATATAAAACTGAAGAAAATTTTTAAAAATTCATAATACGTTGCGACGTCCCTTCGATATGCCAAGTACAAATCGATTACCTATCTCTGTGAAAGACTGGATAATTCACTTCCAAGCTCTATGAAAGACTGAATAGTTTACTTCCAATCTCTGCGAAAGACTGAATTGTTTACTTCCAATCTCTGTGAAAGACTGAATTGTTTACTTCCAATCTCTGTGAAAGACTGAATTGTTTACTTCCAATCTCTGTGAAAGACTGAATTGTTTACCTCCAATCTCTGTGAAAGACTGAATAGTTTACCTCCAATCTCTGTGAAAGACTGAATTGTTTACTTCCAATCTCTGTGAAAGACTGAATAGTTTACTTCCAATCTGTGAAAGACTGAATAGTTTACTTCCAATCTCTGTGAAAGACTGAACAGCTTACTTCCAATCTTTGTGAAAGACTGAATAGCTTACTTCCAATCTGTGAAAGGCTGAAGACTTTACTTCCAATCTCTGTGAAAGACTGAAGAGTTTACTTCCAATCTCTGTGAAAGACTGAATAGTTTACTTCCAATCTTGAATTTATGGAAACCAAAATGGAATTAAGAATGGACAGATAAAGGAAGAGAAATAAAGCCACAAGCTCATGGCCGCCCCACTGTTCGGCTAAAGCCACTTGCTATTCTTGCAGAAATATGGTTAACATTTTCCATATTAAAAAAAAAAAAAGTAACAAATTGGAGAGAAAATATATTTTTAAAAATCCACATACAGTTTCGAAACGTCATGATTCCTCTTTAGCTGGAGCTGGAATTGGAATTGGAATATAAGATGTAGGCCAAGGGACAAGCGCTGGGACCCATGATGTGGTCATTCAACGCTGTAAGGAAACTGAGAGTAAAAGGCTTTAAAGGTGTAACAGGAGGAAAACCTCGCAGTTGCACTATGGAACAACTGTCAGGAAAGAGTAGAAAGTAAAATGGAAGGAAGAGAATATGAACGGAGGTGCAGCAAAAGGAATGAAAGGGGTTGCAACTGGGGGACGAGGGGACGCTGCAAAGAACCTCAAGCAATGCCTACAGTGCACCGCATGAAGTGCACTGACGGTACTAACCCCCGCCCCCTCCCCCCCCCCACAAAACGAGGACTATGAAATTGTCAGGAAGGAGCAGAATGTA
>NC_089777.1:8739998-8747498 GCF_040412425.1 Macrobrachium rosenbergii | reverse complement strand
TAAATTATATATATATATATAAATATACATATAAGGCATAATATATATAATATATATTTAAAATGTGAAATATTTATATATATACAATATATAATCACAAAGAACTGTTCAAGGAGATAATTACCCGCTCATGCGACTCTCTCTCTCTCTCTCTCTCTCTCTCTCTCTCTCTCTCTCTCTCTCTTCTCTCTCTCTTCAATTACCATCAGTAATTACTGATAAATGATGGAAATTATCATGAATAAAGGAGAAATTAACACTGAAACATATCAAGGCGTGATTTATTATTGGTATATATCACGGCAATAATAGTTATTGGCAACGGTTGAGAAGCTGAAGATGGATAATACGATTACAATAAAATGAACATATATTATAATATATATATATATATATATATATATATATATATATATACTTACTGTATGTATATATATACATATTTATAGATATTTATGTAAATATATAGATATTTATATATATATATAGAAATTAACATGTAAATATATATATATATTTATTATTATATATATATACATTTATAGATATTTAATATATACACTGTAAGTATGTATATGTACGATTATATGTATATGTATATATTATAATATATATATATATATATATATATATATATATATATATATATATATATATATATATACATTTATAGATATATTATATATATACACTGTATGTATGTATATGATATATATATATATATATATATATATATATATATATATATATATATATATATATATACATACAGTATATATATATAGGAAGGCGAGAGCAGACACTCCGACAGTAGATATAATGGAGCTATGGAAAGGCATTCTGTTTTCTATCCATTTATTAAGATGCAGACTTTCGTATCGCTTGATACGTTTTCCAGGTTGAAATAGCGACTAAAATAAATAGTATTTACTTATAAAAAAACAAAAGATATACACAATACATGCTTATTGACACCATATTAGCAGTTAAAAAACAGAAGAAGGGTGAAAACCAAAAGCAAGGGCAAGAAGCACAAAAAACCCACCCACAATGTTAGCGTAAAGCAGACTAACAAGAAATGTAGAACAGGAGGGGGAGAGAGAGTCTGGGGGGGGGGGGCACAGACACACAGGCTAAAAACAAGAGCAAACTGTGCAGTGAATAGTTGGGTT
Source organism: Macrobrachium rosenbergii (assembly GCF_040412425.1). Lineage (NCBI taxonomy): Eukaryota > Metazoa > Arthropoda > Malacostraca > Decapoda > Palaemonidae > Macrobrachium > Macrobrachium rosenbergii. Next base: position 8,746,326 of record NC_089777.1, on the reverse strand, counting down.
GATGCTGACTGGTGATTGAGGGTAGGGACAGTCAATTTGAACATTATAGATTCAAGGGTGGTCAGTTCCTCCATACTTCGTGTTCATCCCACAATACTAAAGTCCCTGGCTTCTATCTGTGTTTTGCAAGTCTTGCTATGGTTTCTCACATTCGACTGATCAGGATTAGATAGTCGACTACCTGTTCTATAGCTAATCCCCTGGTGAGAGGAGATTCGGATCTTTAGCAGCCTAATGGTACATCTGATGTATGCGCCCAGATTACATCTGGGACAGGTACATTTGTAGGTTACACCGGAGGTAAACAGCGGCTGATTCTATCCTTGAAATGGAAGAGGGACCCGATGGTTTGGGGGTTCATCGGGATTAGCTTTAGGTTGAGTGCAGGTAATTGTCCATTGAATAAACTAATACATTTGTTTCTGAATCTGTTGTCAGGTAAATAAGGGCATCTGGTAGATAGACCTAATTTAGTTCTACGTGCCCCTAAATTACGTCTATCTGCCAGAATCCCTAATTTACCTGACAACAGAGTCAGGAAAAAATGTATTAGTTTATTCTATAATAATTTATATATATATATATATATATATATATATATATATATATATATATATATATATATATATATATATATATATATATATGTTTTATATATATATATATATATATATTATATATAATACATTTATATATATATAATATATATATGTGTATGTATATAAATATATATATGTATGTATATATATATATATATATATATATATATATATATATATATATATATATATATATATATATATATATATATATATATATATATATATATATATATATATATATATATATATAAAGATAGATACGTGTCTTCACCTTTCACAATACCCCATCGTCGCAAAAGTTTAACTTCACATCCGCTAAACAACTCATAAATTCGTCCTCCTTACGCGTATTATATCTCCTCTACCACCATCATTTCGCGAAGATAAATTGCGAAATTCGCACTGGGGACGGAGTAGTCGCCGACTTAGCCCCTCCGTTCCATTTGCATTCATAATTTTTACTCGCCTGACAAATTAGCGTCTCTCCATTTTCTCCACCTGACACTTTCCAAATTCAAATGCCTTCGCGATATAATGCGATTCATCAGCTCTTTTTTGCGCGCTGAAAGGGGCTCTTGATGTTGTTGTTTTTGTAGTCTTGCCACTTCCTGAAGGCAAAGGTTGTTTAGTTGTAAAATTTTCTTAATTTCCAGAAGATAAAGACTGCTTTAGTTGTCCTGAAATTTTTAAAGGGTCATAATAATAATAATAATAATAATAATAATAATAATAATAATAATTTCAAGAAGATAATAATTTTTTAAAGGGTAATAATAATAATAATAATAATAATAATAATAATAATAATAATAATAATAATAATAATAATAATAATATGACATTTCCTGAAGATAAAGACTGTTTAGTTGTCCTGAAATTTTTAAAGGGTCATAGCCTAATAATAATAATAATAATAATAATAATAATAATAATAATAATAATAATAATAATAATAATAATAATAATAATATGACATTTCCAGAAGATAAAGACTGTTTAGTTGTCCTGAAATTTTTTAAAGGGTCATAGCCTTAATAATAATAATAATAATAATAATAATAATAATAATAATAATAATAATAATAATAATAATAATAATAATAATAATGACATTTCCAGAACATAAAGACTGTTTAGTTGTCCTGAAATTTTTAAAGGGTCATAGCCTTAATAATAATAATAATAATAATAATAATAATAATAATAATAATAATAATAATAATAATAATATGACATTTCCAGAAGATAAAGACTGTTTAGTTGTCCTGAAATTTTTTAAAGGGTCATAGCCTTAATAATAATAATAATAATAATAATAATAATAATAATAATAATAATAATAATAATAATAATAAAGACTGTTTAGTTGTCCTGAAATTTTTTAAAGGGTCATAGACATTTCTAGAAGATAAAGACTGTTTAGTTGTACTGAAATTTTTTAAAGGGTCATTTTTTAGCATAGCCTTAATAATAATAATAATAATAATAATAATAATAATAATAATAATAATAATAATAATAATAATATGACATTTCTAGAAGATAAAGACTGTTTAGTTGTCCTGAAATTTTTTAAAGGGTCATAGCCTTAATAATAATAATAATAATAATAATAATAATAATAATAATAATAATAATAATAATAATAATAATAATAATAATAATATGACATTTCAGGAGATGAAGACTGTTTAGTTGTCCTAATAATAATAAAAATTTTTAAAGATCATAGCCTAATAATAATAATAATAATAATAATAATAATAATAATAATAATAATAATCCAGAAATAAAATGTTTAAAAATAATAATAATAATAATAATAATAATAATAATAATAATAATAATAATAATAATAATAATAATAATAATATGACATTTCCTGAAGACAAAGGCTATTTAATTGTTGTGAATTTTTTTTAAAAAGTCATCGCCTTAATAATAATAATAATAATAATAATAATAATAATAATAATAATAAATAATAATAATAATATGACATGACATTTCCTGAAGACAAAGGGTCTGTTTAGTTGTAAAATTTTTTTAAAAAGTCATAATAATAATAATATGACATTTAATAATAATAATAATAATAATAATAATAATAATAATAATAATAATAATAATAATAATAATAATAATAATAATATGACATTTCCTGAAGACAAAGTTGCTATTTAGCTGTTGTGAATTTTTAAAAAGTCATCGTTTAGTTGTCCCTTATTAATAATAATAATAATAATAATAATAATAATAATAATAATAATAATAATAATAATAATAATAATAATAATAATAATAATATGACATTTCCTGAAGACAAAGTCTGTTTAGTTGTTGTGAAATTTTTTTTAAAAAGTCATCACCATAATAATAATAATAATAATAATAATAATAATAATAATAATAATAATAGAAATAGCCGTTCCCACGGCATTCAATTTATACAGTCTTCTCTATTCTTCTTATTATTCAAGTAGCGATTAGGCCCCGAAGGTCTCAACGCCTCCAGGCCAGATTTCGTCACCAACCCATTAGGACCATCCAAAACACTGCTGAATAACCGACTTGACAACTGTATACCCCCGCTTGCTATATATACCCTTGTAACCTGCATGCTATTCATCCACTCTTTGAAGATAAACGCCAGAGAGCGTTCGAAACGTCAGAGGAAATAAAACTAAGAAAACAGATATCTTTGTATGTCCCTGGGAAACCTGATATACCAGCTATAGGCTGAGGGAAAAAAGATAAGAAGAAGAATAGAGAAGACTCTGTATAAATTGAATGCCATGGAAGCAGCTATAATTTTTAATGCAACTGCCCTCAGAGAAGGTCTCCTCCGAATAATAATAATAATAATAATAATAATAATAATAATAATAATAATAATAATAATAATAATAATAATAATAATAATAATAATAATAATAACAATAATAATAATAATAATAATATATCATTTCCTGAAGACAAAGGCTGCTAGTTATTCTGAAATTTTCCAAAAGTTATCAACATAATAATAATAATAATAATAATAATAATAATAATAATAATAATAATAATAATAATAATAACAATAATAATAATAATAATATGACATTTCCTGAAGGTAAGGTTGCTGGTTATTGTGAAATTTTCCAAAGAACCATCAGCATAATAATAATAATAATAATAATAATAATAATAATAATAATAATAATAATAATAATAATAATAATAATAATAATAAAAATTGTGGTTGTGATAATCAAGCATACCTTCGAAGCCCCTTACGGATACTGAATATTTTTATGGTGAAAGTCACTCATGATAATCACAAAGAATTATCTTCCTAATTCAGTTTAAATTACAATAATAGAAGAAAACATAACAACTGACCAGCTTACCGTCTTATATTCACCAATAATGTTTTATGTAAAACACTTAAACCGGTTACAGTTTTAATAGGCCTCGCTATTCCTACACCAAGAAGGTACTGGACACTATCAGGATCCAGAACACAATAATGAACAAAGAACCCTTTCAATAAGCCAATATCTTGGAGCTAATTAAACAAATAAGTTAAAATTCTAACAAAATATAACACGCTCATTCCAAAACATGGGGAAATCGATATGAATTTCAAAAAGAACATCAAGGATGATTGAATGCTTGGTATTTACTGTCGAAGATAAGGTTCAAGGATCGAGACCAATTTTTCTTGTATATTAATTCAAAAAGGTTGTGAAGCAAGTAAAAAACAGTTGGTCAAATTACGAATGTCAAAGAAACTCGTCTAATTGCGAGGAGGTCGAAAAACTGCATTATATTACGAGGGAGTCATAAATTCACCGCAAAATTACCAAGTGATTACAAAATTATCTTAAACTACAAGGAAGTCGAAAATTTCTTCTTAGATTACCAAAGGTAAAAAACTTCGTCAAATTACCAAGAGGTCAAAAAATCCTTGTCAAATAAACAGGTCAAAATTTCTTGTCGAATAACCAGGAGGTTCAAAACTTCTTGTCAAATAACCAGGATGTCAAAATCTTGTCACATTAACCAAGATTTCAAAAACATCTTGTCAAAATATCAAGAGATCCTAAACTTCTTGCTAAAATACCAAGAAATCAGAAAATTGTTAAATTGCTAGGAGATCAGAAACTTACTTAAAATTCCCAGAGGGTTACGCAATTGCTAACAAACTGCTAGGAGGTCGAAAACTTCACTCACATGATCAGGTCGAAAAGTCTTGTCAAATTACGAAGCGGTCAATACTCACTGTCAAATTACCATGAGCTCAAAACCTTCGTCCGATTACCAGAAAGTCAAAAACTTCGCCAGATTACCAGTAGGTCAAAAACTAAGTCAGATCATTAGGAGGTAAAAACTTCGTCAGATTACTAGGAGATCAAAAACGTCGTCAGATTACCAGGTCAAAAACTTCGTCAGATTACCAGGAGCTCAAAAGCCTCGTCTGATTACCAGGAGCTCAAAAACTTCGTTAGGTTACCAGGAGGTAAAAACTTTGTCAGCTTGTCAGGAGGTAAAAACTTTGTCAGATTACCAGGAGGTCAAAAACCTTTTGTCAAATAACCAGGATGAAAAATTACCAAGGGGTCAAAAATTCGTCAGATTATCAGGTCAAAACTTCGTCAGATTACCAGGAGGTTAAAACCTCGTCAGATTACCAGTAGGGAAAAACTTCGTCAGGTTACCAGCAGGTAAAAACTTCAAAGGATTACCAGCAGGTAAAAACTTCAAAGGATTACCAGGTCAAAAACTTCCGTCAGATTACCAGGTCAAAAACTCCTTGTCAAATAACCATGATGAAAAATAACCAGGGTGTCAAAAACTTCGTCAAATTACCAGGAGGTCAAAAACTTCGTCAGATCACCAGGAGGCAAAAACTTGTTGTCAAATAACCATGATGAAAAATTACCATGGTGTCAAAAACTTCGTCAGATTACAAGGATATCAAAAACTTTTCAATTTAACAGGTGGTACAAAACATCGATTATCAGAAGGTGAAAGACTTCTTGTTATATTATCGACCCATAAACTTCTGGTAAAGTTGCCAGGAGGTCGAAAACTCTTGTCAAATTACTAGGAGGTCACATATTCTTGTCATATTACCAAGAGGTCAAAACATCAGGTCAAAAACGTCTTGTAAATTTACCATGGGCCCTAAAACTTCTTGTTAAACTAACAGATTAAAATTACGTCTTGTTATATCACAAGGAAGTCAAAAACTTCCTGTAAAATTAACAGAAAATTTTTTAACATTCTCAAGTTTAGTTAATTACAATTTCTGGTCCATTTATAAAAAAAAACAATAGTAATTGTACATGAACAAAACTGCATAACTTGGGATATGAGTGCAAATTTTCATTTCTCACGAATCAGAATGTATATATGTTTATACACATATATGTTATATATATATATATATATATATATATATATATATATATATATATATATATATATATAATCAGTATATATATATATATATATATATAATATATATATATATATATATATATATATATATATATATATATATATATATATATATATATATATATATATATATATATATATATATATACATTCTATACGAACAAAAAATTCTTTTTAAAAAAAGTTCGCATGAATTTCGCAAATGCAATACAGAAAACTAATACTACAATGATCAAAACTAGGACAAAAAGAAAATAATGTGATGGGTTCTCATGACA
>NC_089777.1:8732498-8734998 GCF_040412425.1 Macrobrachium rosenbergii | reverse complement strand
TTGAAATTAATATCATTATCATTATTGAAACTATTAAATATCAATTATTATCATTATTGAAATTAATAAATATCAATTATCATCACTATTGAAATTATTAAATATCAATTATCATTATTGAAATTAATAAATATCAATCATTATCATTATTGAAATTAAATATCAATTATTATCATTATTGAAATTAATAAATATCAATTATCACTATCGAAATTAATAAATATCAATTATTATCATTATTAAAATTAATAAATATCAATTATTATCATTATTGAAATTAATAAATATCAGTTACTATCATTATTGAAATTAATATCAATTATTATCATAACACTAATAACTAGGGAGGGGAATGGCATCTATTAATTATTGTCCATTACTGAATAATAAGTTGAGCTGAGCTGAATATAGAATTTAGGCCAAAGGCCAAGCACTGGGACCTATGAGGTTATTCAGCGCTGAAATGGAAATTGACAGTAAAAGGTTTGAAAGGTGTAACAGGACGAAAACCTCGCAGTTGCACTATGAATCAACTGTTAGGAGAGGGTGGAAAGTAAGACGAAGAAGGAGAATATGAAAGGAGGTACAGCAAAAGGAACGAAAGGGGTTGCAGCTAGGGGCCTAAGGAAGGCATGCTGCAAAGAACCTTAAGTCATGCCTACAGTGCACCACACGAGGTGCACTGACGGCACTATCCCCTACTGGGATTTCTGAATAATGGTTGCATTTTTATTTGTCCTTCCGTGTGCTTTACTTAAACCTATTTTCAGAAATGGTCTAGATTCTGTTTCACTCTTATTAATTTCTTCTCTTGCAACTCACTCGTTTTCCCAAAATTCCTTCCTTTCTTTCAAGGTCACTCCTTCATTACGTAATGGGTCAAATTATAAGGTTAATTGTATTAAGAGAATTACACCGTTCTCACAGCGATTAGAGAACCAATCCTTTTTTTAAAAGGGCAGGTTTATCATTTTTTTTACTTCAATGCAGTTTAACTTTATGACAAGCTGACCTATTTTTTTTTAATATCATATGGAAAGTTAGCTCAAACTTGCTTTACCAGATGGTAACATCCAAAAGAAATCATTCTGAACTTGAATCAGATTAAATCAAATCAGTTTCACTATTATCTTCTTTTGCTTCTTTCGAATGAACACCATATTCTTTGGAAGCTTGAATTTCAAGTCATTAGCCCCTGAGGGCTTGTTCAATATCAATAGGATTCATCTTCTGAATAATAATAATAATAATAATAATAATAATAATAATAATAATAATAATAATAATAATAAGAAGAAGAAGAAGAAGAAGAAGAAGAAGAAGAAGAAGAAGAAGAAGAAGAAGAAGAAGAAGAAGAAGAAGATCTGTATTTTGCTCGACAACTAAAAAAAAATATTTAGGGGTCACAAAGCCTGACTGCTAGACTTATTGACCACTGAAACCCATGAATTTTAGACTTTGTTACCAATGCAGTTGTCTGCCTAGTGCCAATTCATAACATTTCAAATTTTTTCCCTTATGGTCCTCAAATTTTTATTTTGACTGATTTTATGAGATTTAGGCAATCAAGTAAAACCCTGGAGCCCATTCAGCACTAAACACAGTGAAAAGAGGGAGTAAGAGTGGTTGGACAGCAATATAAAGGGATGCGGGAAATAAAGATCAAGCATAAGGATCTAAACGGGAACTGGAATAAAATCCAACTATGAAGGTGTAGTTAGAGAGGTTGGACAGCAAGACTGGAGAACGGAAGAGGGAATGGAGGTAAAGTAAAAGGCTGTAGCTAGGGGAGGGTGGGGGGGGGGGTCGAAGGGACGCTGTAATTACCTATTAGTAACGCCTACAATGCACCACGAGGTGAACTAACGGCTGCCACTATAACGGGCAGTCAGAATATTCAAGTTGTAAATGAATGATTGAATATAGAATTTAGGCCAAAGGCCAAGCGCTGGGACCTATGAGTTCATTCAGCGCTGAAACGGAAATTGACAGTAAAAAGGTTTGAAAGGTGTAAAAGAGGGAAAACCTCGCAGATGCACTATGAATCAATTGTTAGGAGAGGGTTAAGGAAAGTGAGATGGAAGAGAGAGACTATGAAAGGAGGTACAGTACAAAGAATGAAAGGGGTTGCAGCTAGGGGCCGAAGGCACCCTGCAAAGAGCCTCAAGTAATGCCAACAGTGCACCACGAGAGGTGCACTGACTGCACTAGCCCCCCTACGGGAGAATTTCCCAGTTGTCATTTCAAAAAGGACCAACTCAATCGCGACCCGTAACGTTAAGATTATCCATGGTTGTGGCAATTCATAAAAAAAAAGTCTTTATTCTCTCGGTGACACGAAGCTACCCCTGCAGTGCTTTAGTCTAGAACGAAAGAAATTCGGCACCAGCAGATTTGACTTTGCTGTAAATCAAAATAACGATGCTACTTCAGTTTACAGCTTTATTTTACAGTGTACTTCACTATTTTTTTCACTTTTTTGTAAAAGAAAAAGTTTGAG
>NC_089777.1:8724998-8727498 GCF_040412425.1 Macrobrachium rosenbergii | reverse complement strand
ATATAGTATATATAATTTATATATATATATATATATATATATATATATATATATATTTATATTTCAACGGTTGAGACCTCTTTTCCTCGCAACCTCAACCTTTTTTACATCTGTAACGTAATTGAGAAAGAAATAAAAATTAATTTCAATTATTAATTACTAGAACTGTGGGTCCACTCACCCCTTCATACACTCTCTCCTTCATTCCCCAAAATGGTTAAGCATAACCCCTCTCTCTGTTCAAAGTGACTGCCTTGAGGCCTTTTCCAGATACCTTCCTGGCATCAAGCAAGGCAAGGGAGGAGCCAAAAAGAGAAAATTGGCGCCCCACCTCCTTCTGAACCCTTCACGATGGTGAACTGATGCCATGCGGTCATTATAGAAAGCGTGACGAAGATTGACCTTTGTGGCACCTATGTAGGACGTGATGCATAATCCCTGTAGGTTATTTATAGATGATGCAACAGAAATTGCGAGAGAGAACGCGCTGAACACCACCTGAGGACAGATGTCCTTATACCTGTCCTTTTGAGTTAAGTTAAGTATACCTTAGTTTTACCAGAAAAGCTGATTAACAGCTCTCCTAGGTCTGGCCCGAAGGATTAGACTTATTTTACGTGGCTAAGAACCAACTGGTTGCTTAGCAACGGACCTGTCCTTTTGAACCTTCCACATGTTCGACCCTGGGGCTCGAACCAGTATACCTTTGTAGTAGCATTTTAATTCCCTCCTTCATTGCCAGCGCCCTATCGAAAGAGGACACAGTCATCTTGATGAAGGTAATGTGCCGGAAAAAGGTTCTCAGTCAGTCATGATTCCTGTTATTTCTCTGTCTAATATTTCATTTATTTCCTATTGTGCAATCACCTTCAGTAATTTGTGTTGGAGCATTCAGTATTAACGTAATTATGCATTAGTGTTGAACTGAGTTATTTGGCACCATCTGTGCATTCCTCAATTTCCCTCTGAGCGTCTTACTATTATTATATTGCAAGTAACCGTCTAGCATATATTTGCAGATAGGTCTCGGCTGTGGAATCTCTCGGCTCGATCCATGTGCAGTTCCTTTCCCCAGTGCAATGTTCCCTGTTATGAAGACATCGTCAGCATAGAATATTCTGTGTAGGATTCATTATTTCAGCAGGCCCTTGTTATTGCCTGCCCACTAATTCGTCATTCTTCTGATCTGTGTTCATGTAAATATAATTAGGTGAGAGAACCCATGAGTTTACATAATTTTACCTCACATGAAGAAGGCCCTGCGCCATAGAGTCAGATGTGTAATATATAAAAGGAATTCCCTGCATTCGTCCGTTGCCGCCTAGAATCAAGTAAGTATCCCGGACATTCATAGGAAAATATATATATATATATAAATGGGTATGTGTGTGTAACAGCATAACTCTGCAATGCAATGAGCAATTTCAATAAACTTATATATATATATATATATAAATATGTGTGTATATAATAGCATAATCTGCCATGCAATGAGCAATTTCAACCAAACTTCATATATATATATATATATATATATATATATATATATATATATATATATATGGCTTACTATCTGTACAAGAATACTGTGGGGGCAAGACATCACTAGCACAGACAGGCACCAAAGCGGGAGGGGGTAGGAAGGGCTTCCCTAAAATGGGTTGATTTTGCCCGTAGGCTTAGTAACTAAATAAATTCTATGGGTTCATCATACCTCAGTTCAGTATACATATGACTTGCTATCTGGAAAAGAATACTGTTGGGGTAAGGCATCACTGGCACCAAAGTGGGTGGTGGTGGGAAGGGGGTGACATGTAAAAATAACTGAAAACGAGAGATATTAGTGTCCAATCCATAGTTTTCAAGGTCGCTGAGATGAATAGTGACACTTCCGATATGCCATTTAAGTCCAAGTTTAGCCCCAATAGGAAGCGGGGGTGAGAAGGGGTGAAAAATAAAAGTAAAAAAATGACAGATATTAGCATCTAATTCATAGTTTTCGAGGTTGCTGAGATAAATAGTGACACTCCAGATGCCCTTTAAGTCCAAGATCAGCCCTGTTAAGAATAGGGGTGAGAAGGGGTGAAATATAAAATGTCAAAAATGCTAGGCAGAGAGTTTTACGGTTGTCATTCAGTTTTCTCAGACAGCGCCGGGTTGGTCAGCTAGTGCGTGTGTGTTTATATATATATATATATATATATATATATATATATATATATATATATATATATATATATATATATATATATATATATATAACATACAGTACATACGTGTGTCCATGTAAAATATTAATCCTTTTAAGACTTATGGTTCCCTGATTACGGACCTGTTACCAAAAACTGTTTATTTATCACCTGTCTAATCAAAGACAATATCAGCACGAGAGAGAGAGAGAGAGAGAGAGAGAGAGAGAGAGAGAGAGAGAGAGAGAGAGAGAGAGAGAGAGAGAGAAATTCATTTCGCTTAGAATGAAAACCAGTTTAATTTTACTGAG
>NC_089777.1:8692498-8719998 GCF_040412425.1 Macrobrachium rosenbergii | reverse complement strand
ACAAGTAAAAAATGCGCCAAAGAAACTCGGGGCAATCGAATTTTCTGTATAGCGTATAATCAAGGCCACCGAGAATAGATCTATCTTTAGGTGGTCTCGGTATAATGTTGTGCCGCGGTGCATGAAACTTTCAGCCACGGACCGTTGTGGCCTTTCCTATAGCGTTGCCAGACGCACGATCATGGTTAATTTTAACCTTAAATAAAATAAAAACTACTAAGGCTACAAGACTGCAATTTGGTTTGTTTGATGACTGGAGGGTGGATGATCAACATACCAATTTGCAGCCCTCTATGGTTTTTAAGATCTGAAGGCGGACAGAAAAAGTGCAGACGAACAGGCAAATAGCCATCTCAATAGTTTTCTTTTACAGAAAACTAAAAATCCATCTCAATAGCTTTCTTTTACAGAAAACTAAAAATCCATAACTTCCTTGCAGCAAATTGGGCCAAATATACACCATTACCGTAAAAGCGCTGAAAACATCTGAATTTCTGCATAAAATCCAAAACAATATACAAAAAATAACGCACCGAACACCTGGGACGGCCGTGCGCGACTATTTCCTGCGCACTGGAGAAAAAAATACGTTGAATTTTGCCCTCTGTTAACGAATTACTACAACAAAAACAACGTCGATTCTATTATTATGTGAATCAAAACCTCCGGCGTGACAATAACAATGTGTTATTGTAACGGGAACAGAAACAAAAAATGAGCAACAACTATCATTATGGCGTAACAAAAACAACCTGTGCAACGCGAAAATTGTAACCTTAAATTTTAAAAAGGATGTTTAACAAAGATCATGTAATTGTCATTGGATTCCATTTGCAATATTAAAGAGCAATATACATATATATATATATATATATATATATATATATATATATATATATATATATATATATATATACATATATATACATATAAATACATGTGTATACATCAATATGTGTGCATATACATATCTATATTTGTATATTTACATATATATATGTAAATATACAAATATATGTATGTATATGTAAATATACACAACATACTTATATATATATATATATATATATATATATATATATATATATATATATATATATATATATATATATATATATATATATATATGTATGTATGTGTTACATTGTGAAATGTAAACAGTCACATCAGTAGAACATCACCTTATCCTGGTAACACACAACGGCCCTGCCACGACTCGAACCACCTATGCCTTTTTTGACTTGTTCAATTAGCTACCTGACCAGAGAAGAGGCACCTAGATATATTATTCCCTCTGGAATAAGTTAATCTCAAAGTAAAGTAAATCATATATATTAAGGTTTATTTGTGGCTTTCACCTGATACATTCATATACTCTGTGTGTGTGTGTGTGTGTGTGTGTGTATATATATGTATATATATATATATATATATATATATATATATATATATATATATATATATACATTTATTTAATATATATATATATACATATAATGTATATGTCTATACACATACACATATATATATATATATATATATATATATATATATATATATATATATATATACTGTTCTGAATTGTGGCTATTAGAATTACATATGTGTCTGGTAAAAAGTGACCAGTAGATTCTACATATATTTACTGTATATATATGTGTTAAAAGGTTTAATGTGAATACGATTAGGTCAAATGAGCTGATTAACAGCTCTCCTAGGGCTGGCCCGAAGGACTAGACATTTAACGTGGCTAAGAACCAGTTGGTTACCTTACAACGGGACCTACAGCTTATTGTGGAACCCGAACCACATCATACCGAGAAATGAATTTCTAACATCAGAAATAAATTCCTCTAATTCTTCATTGGCCGGCCGGGGAATCGAACGTGGGCCTAGGAGAGGAACTAAGAAGAACATATATGGAGAAATCTGAAGAACAGTAGGCTAAGATTAAACAATCATAATTGACAGGGATTATAAGGTCGACAGGGATTATAAGGTCAGCAGTGGGGTGTTTGTGGATGCTGTAGGTAGGAAAGAAGAATTAAAATAAAAACAATGACTGGAAGAGATAACGAAAGGTGCAGTGGAGGAAAAAAAGGGGGGCTCTTTATTTCCATGACAAAAGGGAAGATCAAGCAGAGGTATAAAGAAAAATGGGTGTAATAAGTCAAGATATGAGAGACAGAGAGGAAGCGATAACAAAAATAGACTGGGCAAGATGCTCAAGAACACTGGGGGGAGAATAAAAGGTTGCTTGACAGAGAAATACAGAGAAATAAATAAATAGAGTAAAGAAAGAAAAATGTTCAAGAATAGATGTATCTCAGAAAGAATGATTCAAATGGAGAGACGCTTTCTGAAACAAATGCAGTCCAGAGAATAAGGTTCACGAACATACCCGGTAACAGTCGCAATTACCTCAGGCGGGTCATTCACGCTAAGACTTGTCCCCAGACATGTCGAAAGGGGAGGAGCGTCGAAAGAAATGACACGCCATGTACTTTACGACCTGGTCTGTGTAAAAAATAATTGTAACTTGCTCATTTGCTTCCTGAATGTACTAGAGTGATGGCCGAGGTACTTTCCAACAGAGAACTGGAAACTAAAGCAATTTGTGTTATAGTAATCTCCATTCACGCACGGATACAGTATGTATTTCAACCACAAAGCAACCGCGTCTCACAGTGAATGAGCTACTTATACCTAATTTTAAACAAGCGAATGGGCTATTTATACCTAATTTTAAACAAGCGAATGGGCTAGTTATACCTAATTTTAAACAAGCGAATGGGCTATTTATACCTAATTTTAAACAAGCGAATGGGCTATTTTTACCTAATTTTAAACAAGCGAGTGAGCTGGTTATACCTAATTTTAAACAACCAAATGGGCTAGTTATACCTAATTTTAAACAAGCAAATGGGCTACTAATTTTAAACAAGAGAATGGGCTATTTATACCTAATTTTAAACAAGCAAACAAGCTACTTATACCTAATTTTAAACAAGCAAATGGGCTAGTTATACCTAATTTTAAACAAGCAAATGGGTAATTTATACTTAATTTTAAACAAGCGAATGGGCTAGTTATACCTAATTTTGAACACGCAAATGGGCTAGTTATTCCTAATTTAAAGCAAGCCATTCACGATCAGTAATTACTGAAGGAATTCCTTCAAACTTGGCAAAATGATCGTGAATGGGGTTGTTTGAGGCCTGTCAGTACAACTGTCAGTTTTGAAATCAAAGCTTGATTTTGGAGGCGGGGCTAACGCGCACTGAAGGGAACATTGACCGTGAATGGCTACCAGTCAGTTAAGTTATCAGTGTGAACCGCATGGCCAGAGTGTGAGGAATTAGGTAAATTTGAGTGAAGTTAAGATGCCGGAAGATAGAGAATGGGCGAATTTTTTCAGTTATACAAAGAACAGCCATGCCTTTGGCAAATTAAGTCAAAACATTATCTGAATAAATATAAAAAAAACAAGCGTATGGAAAATTAGCAGAAAAACTTAAAGAAAAGTATCCTGATGCAACCACAGACTTTAAGAAAAAATCAACATCTACAGGAGTAATTTCAGGAAACAAGCAAAAAAGCAACTGATCATGGGTTTCCTCGTCCATTCTTAAATAATTAAGCCAGTCTTGTGGTTCAAATCTCAGTTCTTCCATCAAAAATATGTGATTTTAAATCCCTTCCCTGTAGCCAATCCTTACACCATTTTGATTTAGTCTTTCTTCGTTTCTTCAAAGTAGAATGCGCCGCAACAAGCCCTAATCCCATCATTTAACTCATTATCACAAAAAATAGAGAAGCCATTTCGATTGTCTAATCACCACGGTAGTCTATCCTACACTGGACCGTTAGTGGACGTCCTAGTTCTGACACTGAAGGAATTCCTTCAGTAATTACTGATCGTGAATGGGCTGCTTTAAACAAGCGACTGGGCTATTTATACCTAATTTTAAACAAGAGAATGGGCTACTTATACCCAATTTTAAACAAGAGAATGGGCTACTTATACCTTATTTTTAAACAAGAGAATGGGCTACTTATACCTAATTTTAAACAAGAGAATGGGCTACTTATACCTAATTTTAAACAAGAGAATGGGCTACTTATACCTAACTTTAAACAAGCGAATGGGTTATTTATACCTAATTTTAAACTAGCGAATGGGCTATTGATATCTAATTTTAAACAAGAAAATGGGCTATTTATACCTAATTTTAAACAAGTCGCTACGCTTTATCTGTGCGACAGTCTGCACCGACTAAAAACAACCACTTTCACGTACCGACGTCCAACGCTCCTCCCACTTTACAAATCTTAAAACCGGTGCTGAGCGTGAACTAGGGGCCTAATTTACGAATACCAACAGACACAGATAAACCAAAGAGAAAAATATGTCCTCATTATTAATAATGATTAACCTTTAAAAGTCAACAAATACTAAAACATCGCTTAAAACAAGCTCGTTAACCAGTAACAGGTGTCTTTAATAAGCCAACATTTTGACATTATAATGATGGTGAGGGGTAAGACGATTAAAAGATGGAAACGACCAAGTTTCCCCGAAGGCAAAAACAGATTTCCGGACATGGCAGCTCTCCCCTCCCCTTCCCCTTCCCCTACCCCTCCCGCCAACGCCCTAAGCCCCTCGCCGAAAAAAGGATTCAATACAGTGCCTCCGAAGTTCCAATTGCCCTTGTAGTTGACAGCAATTGTTCCCCAAAAGTTAGTGGAGTGCGAACTGCTTCCGCCTCCTACACCTCCAACCCCTCTCCCTCTCCTTCTCCCCCCCCTCCCTCTCTCCTTCTTCCCCCTCCCTCTCCCCTCTTCCTCTTCAACGGTATCACACTCTCTCGACCATCACCTCGCCTCGAACTTCCCCAATTCAAACTTGGAAGTTTTCGAGTACATAAGAAACCAGTTGAAGAAAAATGAGAAAAAAGTATTTAAGAAAAGTAACCGTCAATGGGGGGGAAAAATGCAATTACGCCGGGCTAAATATATCCAGAGTGACGGTAGTTTTATATATGTTGCATTTACTGGAGAAAGAATGCTTACTATCCTACTGAGGTATCTCTAATAATGATAATAGCAGTAGCAGTCTTAGTAGCAGTAAAAGCATTCGTCATATCATCTTTGGTGTTAATGCAATATATATTTCTATGAAAGAAATACAACCTGTTCTGCATTTCATGAGTCCATAACACAAATTACACATTTTACTCTCCACATTAAAAAATAACGTAAACAGACCATAAGTATGTCATCAGTATTTTACATATATGGCTCTTCCTGTTAAATTTCCATTATCAATAATACCTTCAAAAAGTTGAGTTTCAAACAGAAAAAATGACGAGCTGCCCCTGATTGCAACATGGTTTCAAGCAAAAGGCATAAACTAACAAACAATATAAATAACAGTAAAATGTATTTTTTAAATACTTGCAATAAAAAAAACAACAAACATGACATGCTTTCTGAGATTACTGACAAAGCCAGGTATATAACTTTGACGAATTTCTCCCAAAATTATATGACTGGAGAAACGAATCATCGCCTCGACAGTAACTTAAGTTATCTTGAACATTATGGTCAAGGTCACAGGGCCACTAAACTTGGGGTTTAAAAGGAAACCATTGGGGGAGTATATATGTCACTTATGAATTTCCAAAGTCACTTATGAATTTCCAAAGTTACAGAGTTAAAGCTTTTCACATGCAGACATCCACCGACCTTTGTGCCATAGGCAAGGTCATGAACCTTTTTCAGTACGATCATAGCCAAGGTCACTAACCTTTTAGTATGATCATAGCCTAAGTCACTAACCTTTTCAGTATGACCATAGCCAAGGTCACTGACCTTGTTAATATGAATAATACACACACACACACACACACACACACACACACACACACACACACACACACACACATATATACATATATATATATATATATATATATATATATATATATATATATATATATATATATATATATATATATATATATATATATATATATATATATATATATATATATGATTTTCTGTGAAAATGAAAGGTCACCTTTCATTTTCACTCTCTTCATCTCAAGATATATATATGATTTCTCATTTTCTCTCAATGGAGGTCTCTCTCTCTCTCTCTCTCTCTCTCCATCTGTACCTCCGATTGCCTCAAATGAATCAAACAACGAAGGAAAAACGCGAGAGGGCAAAAGAAAGCAAGGAAAGACAAAAATTCAAAATTACCCCCCAGCATATATCATAGTTAAGGGATGTCTTTTATTAAGGCAACCGGTTACAAATGTTTCCCCTCTCCTTTTCTCTCCCCTATATAAAGGAGTTCTTTTTTTTTTTTTTTTTTTGCTCACGGCCGAGGATGATTTAAAGTTTCCGCCGACGCCTAAATCATACGTCTTGGGATTTCCTAGAGGACCACTCACGGTGATGCATTCAATTAGGGCGAAATCCCCCCCACCGCCCCCTCCCCGGGCAGTATTTCTCCCGTGTTTAAACATGGCCGCGTCTCTTAGTTAGCGTGGAGCAAGATGGAAAGGCGGAATGGCGTAGATATACTTTATTTGTGAGATTTAAACAAGTAAAAATTGCACCGAAGTTTCTTCGGCGCAATCGAGTTTTCTTTACAGCGTACAATGCTGTATGAAGCCCTCGATGTGCTGGAGTACGAAACTCTCAGCTACGACCGGGTAGCGCTCTGTTGCTTCCCAGATGCGATCGTGTGAAGGTAAGTCGGCGACGCCTCCGGAATGGCACTCGGTGGTGTCAACCGCACGATCATGGCTAACTGTAATCTTGAATAAAGTCAACACTACTGAGGCTAGAGGGCTGCAATTTGGTATGTTTGATGAGTGGAGGGTGGATGATCAACATACCAATTTGCAGCCCTCTGGCCTCAGTAGTTTTTAAGATCTGAGGACAGACAAAGCCGGCACAACAGCTCTCGATCCAGAAAACTAAAAATCATTACTCCTTCCAGGAAAATCATACCGCCTTGCTGCTTTCTTACCTCATCGCAACCACGCCCACTTCCTTCAGCCTCATCTTCATTGTCTCTTTGAGACGGAAGGTCAAGATGAAACGGCGGGGGGAGAGAGAGAGAGAGAGAGAGAGAGAGAGAGAGAGAGAGAGAGAGAGAGAGAGAGAGAGAGAGAGAGAGAGAGTCTTCGAGTTTTCTTGTGATGTATCTTCGTCCAGTGCCTATTATTCTTTGCTCCAGTGCCTATTATTCTTTGCTTTGTTTCTTCTTTCAGAGAGAGAGAGAGAGAGAGAGAGAGAGAGAGAGAGAGAGAGAGAGAGAGAGAGAGAGAGAGAGAGAGAGCTTCATCCGGCGTCCAATTAGCCTTACAGGTATAATTACCTTCAACCCTTGATGCTGAGGGATGGATGGATGATGACGGAGAGTTCCAGACATGTTTTCATCATGTCGTCGACCCACTAACTATTTCTCCTTCTCTCCTCTTTATTACTTTCTCTTTCTTTCCTCTTATGACCTTCTCTTTCTTTCCTCTCGTTACTTTCTCTTCCTTTCCTTCTAGAGTGATGTGGCGTCTTTCATTTTCACTTTCACTTTGGGGACGAATGTCTATGTCTGTTGTAAGAAGACGAACTTTCTCTTCGTGATTTCCGACTTTCGTTTTTGGAGTTTCCTTATTTTGCAATTCTTGGATATGAGATGTGAGCTTGTTCCATAAGAATACGGTTCATCTTCTGAATAATAATAATAATAATAATAATAATAATAATAATAATAATAATAATAATAATAATGTTAAAGATTCAGTAAGTCCAAACGATGACACTACGACAAAGACTTAACAAAGCTCGCGACTGGAAAAGCAAGAACCCTGTAATCACATCCAGCAGAGCAACAGCGCAAAGTAACAGCGATGGAAACAGACTATAATATTTAGGCCAAAGGCCAAGCGCTGGGACCTAAGAGGTCATTCAGTGCCGAAATGGAAATTGATAGTAAAAAGGTTTGAAAGGTGTAACAGGGGGAAAACCTCGCAGTTGCACCATGGATCAGTTGTTAGTAGAGGATGGAAGGTAAGATGGAAGAAAGAGAATATGACCGGAGGTACAGTAAAAGGAACGAAAGGGGTTGCGGCTAGGGGCCTATGGAAGGGAAGATAGAAGAAGGAGAATGTGACCGGAGGTAGAGTAAAAGGAATGAAAGGGGTTGCGGCTAGGGGTCTATGGAAGGGACGCTGGGAAAAACCTTAAATACTGCCTACAGTGCAAGAGCCTTAAGTACTGCCTACAGTGCACCGCAAGAGGTGCACTGACGACGCTACCCCGCTACGGAGGCAGAGATAGAAACGGAGCATTATGGCGTCCAAAAACGCCTGACCGCAGAGGCGATACAAAGCCGGACTCTTCATTCGAAAATTTTCCGCAAACCCGACCACTAAAAAGACTCATTATATGCATGAAAAACGCTCAATGGGTAAAGGACATTCCAAATATATATATATATATATTTTCCCAAAGGGGTGTGAGGGGTGGGGAAAGGGAGGGGTGGTAAGTTATAAGCAATCCCCACCCACAAAGGGAGATGCAGTTTAGTTAATTTTACGTTCTACTGACAAAAACATCAACCTTCATTATTATTCCAGCAGGAGCAATGAAAGGGAAATCTGCATAATAAATTCCATTTGAGGACGGCATTGGGAGACTTTTAAGCCGGAAAATCGCTCCACGTCACTTTTAAATGCTACATAATTAGTCCGGTTATGTGTCTGTAGTATGTATGTATATATATATATATATATATATATATATATATATATATATATATATATATATATATATATATATATATATATATATATATATATATATATATATATATATATATATAATATATATATATATAAATAAATAAATATATTTGTGTATATATATATATATATATATATATATATATATATATATATATATATATATATATATATATATATATAAGTGTATATATAAATTATGTTTATATATACATATAATCGCCATAAGAATGTAAGTACAGGTGTATCAACACCTTTTCAACACTTACTTTTTTCTGAATTTTTGTCGTATAGTTACATGTATTGGTAGCAGTTGGTCTTGCAAATGACCAATGCAATAATTCTTCTCATAAAAATCCGTATAATGGAGTAAAAAGGCCTTTCTATCGCCATTTTTGGTCTCTGAGTTAGCAAAATTTTACATGCTAGTGTCACAAGCCCTTGCATTTCCTTGAATAAAATATGTTTATATATATGTACACACACAAATAATATATATAAACATATATATATATATATATATATATATATATATATATATATAATATATATATATATATATATATATATATATATATATATATATATATATATATATATATATATATATATATATATATAGTTATGTTCTGAGTCCCATTGCAAGAGTTAAATTGAATTTTGAATGTAATTTTGCCCTAGGGGCCAACACCTAGATCTCAGAACATAAGAGATAAATGTAATTAATAGTAATGACTGACCTTGAAATTACATCTATTAAAAGGAAGTGGGAAGATCGCCTTTCAAACCAGTCGGTTAGAGTAAATTAATTTATTGACGGATTTGCAACTAGAAATTAATATGGACAGGCTGGCAGTTCAGCAATCAATGCACATGCAATGTGCCAATAAAAAGTATAACTACAGTTAGCAAATGAATAAATCAGAAGGCTACAGCCCTACAAGGAGTTTGACACAAACCTTATAAAATACTTAAGACTGGCTGATAAAATGATTTTACATTAGCAAACGTTCATGCTTGAGGGGCCTAACACATGGCCCTCGTAGACTGTCGATTGGAGAAGTGTCTTGCCCGTGGCAAGATGGAATTGAGTCTTCTAAGGCAATTGTTTCACAAGGGCAGGGCAGAACGCGAAGAGCCAGATAACAGGATTCTTGAAAAGAATTCCATGTCAGCATTCATTTACACAAAGACTTTCTCTCACATGAAATTAATTTTTCACGACGGAGGCAATTATTAATTAGATTTAATTAGCACATAGTAACACTATGGTGAGAATGCTCTAATTATTATCACAGAACAAACTTAATTTAGATTTGGACCAAGTCATGAGGGGAAAATGTGTGTGCTAGGATGTGGGAAACAAAGGGACTTTGTTTGGGAGAATGAAAAGTTGGAAATACTGAAAATTGAGAGAAATTCAGGAATAGGAAAAGAACACTGGCGTTATCTGTGACTTCAAGATGTACCTTATTGCAGCTGTGCATGGAGCTCGCCTGCAGAAGATGGACTCTGGCTGCCCTTCAGAAGTCTGGACACTGGCCAGTGGGCAGGGGGACAGAACAGCACCAGAGTTAGTGCAGTTAAGAGTGAAACGACCTTGTGCTTCCGTGTCGGGGCACAGAGTGAGGACGATTCATGTCACGGAGTCACCCCTTTGATTCTAGCTGTGAGCACAGGACAGTGGTACATCTGAAAGAAGCAAATAACAGCCAGCACAAAGGTCAAAAGGAAACAGGTCTTATAGTTAAGACTAACTAAGGGTCAGCCTAGCAGCCCATTTACTATCATGACCTGTCCTTGTGCCCTAATGGCTTTCTGTCCCCCAATATCGTATGACATTGGGGTTAGGACGTCTACACTCTGTCCCCCCTAGCTGGGGGTCTCTTCCAGACGCCATGAAATTTAATTTCCTAGCTAATGGGCTGGAGAGGGGAATTTGGTAAACATGTAAGTATATATATGCCTATATATATATATATATATATATATATATATATATATATATATATATATATATATATATATATATATATATATATATATATATATATATATATATATATATATATATATATATATATATATATAAAGATAAATACATGGAAAGATTTATAGATATAATACAGGATATATAAATATATATATACATACATATATTTATATATATATACATATATATATATATATATATATATATATATATATATATATATATATATATATATATATATATATATATATATATATATATATAAATATAAAACATTCCGGACACAACACTTTCTGTTTCAGTTCTTTGTCAAGACCGTGACACTGCATATTCGCTACACTGATTCTTCTCCTTGCTCCACTGGCTTGCAGTACCGAACAGTTTATCAATATTGCCTTGCCTGAGTGGAACAGAATAAAGCCAGTGGCCAAATGAATGACAGGGAAATATATTGTTGATGAATGGTTTCACCCCACTGACGTGTGACTCACCTCGTCCAGACCCCAAACGTTTCCAATTACGATATTTTGATTGAGGTGGACACGGTCACTGACGTTTCGTTATGTTTTACTTTACTTTCCGCTTGCTCCGACTCGGGTTATGACCTGCTGCAGTCTACTGACCACCAGGTTTATAATTTCCTTAGAGAGAGAGAGAGAGAGAGAGAGAGAGAGAGAGAGAGAGAGAGAGAGAGAGAGAGAGAGAGAGAGAGGGTGGCATAGTGAATCTGATTTAATGCCAGTCAGTACAGTTTTCATTACATAGAGAGAGAGAGAGAGAGAGAGAGAGAGAGAGAGTCTGATTTAATGCTTAATTCGACAGTCAGCACAGTTTTCATTACATGAGAGAGAGAGAGAGAGAGAGAGAGAGAGAGAGAGAGAGAGAGAGAGAGGGGACATAGTGAATCTGATTTAATGCCTATTTCAACAGTCAGGACAGTTTTCATTACATGAGAGAGAGAGAGAGAGAGAGAGAGAGAGTCTGATTTACTGCTTATTTCGACAGTCAGCACAGTTTTCATTACATGAGTGAGAGAGAGAGAGGGGGGGCATAGTGAATCTGATTTAATACCTATTGCAACAGTCAGCGCAGTTTTCATTACACGAGAGAGAGAGAGAGAGAGAGAGAGAGAGAGAGAGAGAGAGAGAGAGAGAGAAAGAGAGAGTCTGATTTAATGCTTGTGAGAGAGAGAGAGAGTCTGATTTAATGCTTGTGAGAGAGAGAGAGAGAGAGAGAGAGAGAGAGAGAGGGGGATAATGAATCTGATTTAATGCCTATTTCAACAGTCAGCGCAGTTTTCATTATGAGAGAGAGAGAGAGAGAGAGAGAGAGAGAGAGAGAGAGAGAGAGAGAGAGAGAGAGAGAGACTCTTAATAAGTCTGATTTAATGCATTTCTCAAACAGCCAGCCCAATTTTCATCACATGCAAATCAAACCAGTGCCTGGATCTTACACACGAATGAACACCATAGATGAACATTTTTCCCAGACTATCTGAAACCTATTAAGGCGAGTTGAACTGAATTGAATTGAATACAGAATTTAGGCCAAAGGCAAAGCGCTGGGACCTATGAGGTCATTCAGCGCTGAAACTGAAATTGACAGTAAAAGGTTTGAAAGATGTAACAGGAGGGAAACCTCGCAGTTGCACTATGACTCAACGGTTAGGAGAGGGTCGAAAGCAAGATGGAAGAAAGAGAATATGAAAGGAGGTGCAGTAAAAGGATCGAAAGGGGTTGCAGCTAGAGGCCTAAGGAAGGGACGCTGCAAAGAGCCTTAAGTAATGCCTACAGCGCACCGCATGAGGTACACTGATGGCGCTATCCCCCTATTAAGGCGAAGACGGATCTGCATTAAAAATTTCCATGCAAACGTCGTTTCTCTCCTCCTGTCTGTCTGTCTGTCCCTTGATATGGGCAAATATTTAATATTTAAAAAAGTCAACTTTGGAAAAAGAAATTACCTTGAGAATTCAAACCAGCGGCATCCCACACTCCCTTGACCACCCCCGCCCCTCCCCCGTACCTGGTGGCCATGTGTAAGCTGAATTCTAATGGAATTAAACCCACTCTCTCTCTCCTGCACACCTTACTACCTCCTCCCTTCCTGTCTCTCATTCCCTACCCCCTTTCCTCCTCCTCCTCCTCCTCCTCTTCCTTCTCCCATCTCTCCTCCATCTCCCATCCTGTCTCTCATCCCTCCCTTCCTGCTCTTCCTCTTACCCCTATTCCCTTCTCCCCTCTCCTTCTCCTCTTCCTCTCTGCTCCCCTCTCTCCCCCACCTCCAATCCTGTTTCACACAACCCCCTTCCTCCTCCTCCTCCTGCCCTTCCCCCTCACCTTCCACCTCCTCTTCCTCTTCCTCCTCCCCTTTCTCTTCCTTCTCCATTCCCGTCTCTCACCTCCTTTCCTTCTCGTCACTTTCTGTCTCTCACCCTTCCTTCTCCTCCTCCTTCTAAAATCTTTCCTCCACCTTCCTTCCCGTCTCTCAATTCCCCTTCCCCCCTTTTCCTTCTCCTCTTTCCCTTACTACTGCCTCCTCCTCCTCCTCTTCCTCCCTTCCCAAATCTCTCTTCCACCTCTATTCCTGTCTGTCACTCCTCCTCCCTCCTCCTCCTCCCCCCTTCTCAAATCTCTCTTCCACCTCCACCTCTGTCTTTCACTCCCCCTTCCTCCTCCTCCTCCTCCCTTCTCAAATCTCTCTTCCACCTCTACTCCTGTCTTTCACTCCCCCTTCCTCCTCCTCCTCCTCCTCCTCCTCCCCCTTTCTCCCTTACCACCACCTTCCACAACCCAGCCATAATTCCCCTTTAAAAAAAGAGAAAAAAGAAAGAGAGAAAAAACCGTGAAACCAAACAAGCAAAGAGCTTCTGGCGAATGGAGTCTCAACTGATGAGTGCTTAGGATAGTCAGCAGATGATGGTGGTGGCGTCCTTCCCAGGAGGTTTTTCTCCCAGGACATGACTCGCTTGAATAATAATAATGGAGGGAGGGTGTGATGGGGATAGAGTTGAGAGTTTGGGGAGGGGAGGGGGCCAGGGGTGAAGTTAAGAATGGGGTTTTGTAAATGGAAGTGAAGAAGAAAACAAGTAAGAAATGCGTCGGAGTTTCTTCGGGGCAATCGAGTTTTCTGTACAGCATCTACTGCGGTATGAGCCGCGGCCTTTGAGACTTTCAGCCACGGCCCGGTGGTGGCGTGTCCTATAGCATTGCCTGATGCACGATCATCGCTAACTCTAACCTTAAATAAAATAAAAAGTACTGATGCTAGAGGGCTGCACTTTGCTATGTTCGATGATTGGAGGGGGGATGATCAACATACCAATTTGCAGCCCTCTAGCCTCAGTAGTTTTTCAGACCTGAAGGCGGACAGAAAAAGTGCAGACGGACAGACAAATAGCCATCTCAATAGTTTTCTTTTACAGAAAACTAATAAGACATGACTCACGTTTATATTCACTTTTAAAATGGACTGCTGTTACTGCCATTGCACACTACTGATGTTCATGATATCAGTAGCAAGTATCGTCATTATTGTAATCATTATTATAACTGGGAAACATGTCCAAATAATTGCGTGTGTACAGATATGTACTGAGTCCACGCATTCGAGATATACTTGGAGCTTTTACTGAATTAATTGATAAATGATCTGTTTTCGACTGCAATCATACCAGAAGCACAGCATTTGAATCCTCTTCCTTGCTAGAGGTACTTCGAGGAAAAAAAATTGTTACAGCAATACCAACACTTAAAATTGCTGAATCGTGGATGAAACTCTTGTGCAAAACACTTCCACAAAACTAACTTCTTCATGCACGTATAAAAGGCTCATTAACAGCATGCCGAAAGCCTCCACACACACATCTGGCTACGCACCTATCCTGCGCGCACATTCCCACTTCCTGGCTGTTGTTAAGATCACTCCTTTCTCATGCCTCTTTCAAACCATTTTTACATTTATAATGATTTACATGGTATGGGGCTGAAAACCCTTTGACCCCAGACACGTAATTGGCTTTGGATTCATGTGAAAAGGCTCGTCTGCCAATTAGGGAATGTTTGTAGTTTCCATTACCTTCTGTAACTTCTTTCGAATGAACAACATAATACTCTTTGGAAGCTTCAATTTCAAGTCAATCGCCCCTGTGGTGAGGTTGTTCTATATGAATAGAGTTCATCTTCTAAATAATAATAATAATAATAATAATAATTTCCTCCTAGGCAGAATCTGCAATCCTTCGCAAGATGCTCCTCTGCACTGGGGTACATTTTAATTATTCTCCAAAGCTGCCACTTCACACGACAAACAGGTCATACTGCCTGCTACCACTGCAGTAGTACTCCAAAGCAATGAGGCTGACCTGACTTCTGCGGTTACCGTTTAAGAGCCAGGCTCATCTGTCATTTCCTGGCTCATGGGATTCACAACCCTCAACAAGGTGCTCTTCCATTTGGATTATGATGGAATGGAATGGAATATAGAATTTAGGACAAAAGCCAAGCACTGGGACCTATGAGGTCATTCAGCGCTAAAAAGGAAACAAGAGTAAGTAGGTCTGAAAGGTGTAACTGGAGGAAAACCTCGCAGCTGCACTATGAAATAATAGTTAGGAGAGGGTGGATAGCACGACAGAAGAAAGATAATATGAATGGAGGTACAGTTTAAGGAATGAAAGGGGTTGCAGCTAGGGGCGCAAGGGACACTACAAAGAACCTTTAGTAATGCCTACAGTGCACCCCATGAGGTGCATTAATAGCACTAACACCTCTACGGGGATTCGGATTATGATGCAACAGTATCCCAACCCCTTGGCATTTCCAAAGGCACAGTGACCAGGTAGTGCAGCTGATTATCACTCTGATAACAGTCAAATTTAACTGAACCCCAGGCTGGAAATTTTCACATTACCAGATGAATTCTGTACTTATAAACGACGCTCATCAGTAGTTCAGTGACTTTCCAAGCACAAATTATACCACTCACATACAGCATACTATCTTTCATGTACTTTTGCACTTTCTGGACATAAGGTTCCTCGAGGTCCAATACTCTTTCCCTCCATCTGGAAATAATTTCTTGGGGTCACTCTCTCTGTGCTTTTCACCAGCTTATCATCCTACATTTATACCATGTGACATAACCCTTTAATTACAAACTAAGACATCTTTCCCACATCAGTGTTTTACACCATACCTCACTTCCATAAAGGAAAGCTGGCTTAACGGTACCCTTATAAGTCCCAATTCTCGCTTCCAGCCACAACTCTTCTCTCAAAAGTCTTTTACACAGATACTGCGCTACCTCTAGCTTGACCTATTCTGTGAATTATCTGTCATCTGCTCTTAAATAGCTATAAGGATCGACCACTCCCATACTTCTACCACGAACACTAACACTCATGGCTGCTTTGCACCATCTGTAAACACTCAATCACTACATTCACATCTTTTAACCTCATATTCACCCTCAACTATATCTGCTGTCCTTTCACAAGATTCTTTCCTCACTTCATCTACAGAAATATTTGCACACACGGAGATATACGATATCATCGAGGACCCACTTTTACACCAAACCTGTCACTCTCATGTCTACATATTCCCTCAGAGCACTAGCATCCACTGCGCCACATGAAACTACTTCCTTTACTCTTCACGTTCATATATATATATATATATATATATATATATATATATATATATATATATATATATATATATATATATATATATATATATATATATATATATACTGTATATATATATATAAATTATAAATATATACATGTATATATTTATATATATATATATATATATATATATATATATATATATATATATGTATATATGTATATATATATGTGTGTGTATATATACACACACATATATATATGTATATATATATATATGTGTGTATATATACGTATATAAATGCTCAGATCCAAAATGACATCAGTCCATTCGCTGGGAGGTTTTGTTAGTGTTTTCATTTGGCAGTCATGCTGATTTTGTCAATACTCACCAATGCAGAAGGGATAGGAAATTTTATGGTTATCAGAACTTCATTAGTCCATTTCAGAATTTAAAAAAAGCTTTTATTTGGATCACTGGTTTTAGTTCAGTCAGGGAAGTGCTATTGTATATTTACACAAACATCCAACCAACTATGTTTTGAATATACATACATATATATATATTTATATATATATATATATATATATATATATATATATATATATATATATATATATATATATATATATACATATATATATGTATGTATGTATGTATATATAAAACATAGTTGGTTGGATGTTTATCAGCAACTTTGCTCTCAGTTTGTATCTGCGCTTCAAGAAATCTGAGGTGGACTAGCTATCACATTTTTGTCTCTTGTATAATGTGTCTATAACTACAACAAAACATAACTGATGGCTATTATCAAGAACATTATACCTATGTATGGCAATTTTTTTTTTTTTTATATTTCAAAAGTTGGGATCAAGAGGGTGATGCACATTTTAAGTAATATTAAAATGAGCAAATATCAAGAAAACAATTACATCATTTCCAAGTGGCAAAGTAAATGTAAGACGAAAAAAAGTAATAAATGCGCCGAAACTTTCTCGGCGCAATCGAGTTTTCTGTATAGCGTATAATCAAGGCCACCAAAAATATATCTATCTTTCGGTGGTCTCGGTATAACGTCGTAGGAGCCGGGGGCCATGAAACTTTAACTACGGCCCGGTGGTAGCCTACACTATAGCGTTGCCAGAAGCACGATTATGGCTAACTTCAACTTTAAATAAAATAAAAACTACTGAGGCTAGAGGGCTGCAGATTGGTATGTTTGATGATTGGAGGGTGGATGATCAACATACCAATTTGCAACCTTCTATCCTCAGTAGTTTTTAAGATCTAAGGGCGGACAGAAAAAGTGCTTACAGAATAAAGTGCGGACGGACAGACAAAGTCGGCACCATAGCTTTCTTTTACAGAAAACTAAAAAAAAAAAATGAAAACCAAAATAGTAATTTCAAGTAAAAAATGATAAAAAGAAACTGCCAACTTGGCTGTTCCACTATCACATGAGTTCATTTTACCACCTCTACGGAATTCATTACAAAAATAAAAGCTTAACGCTCGTAACTCCGAAACAGTTAAATAAACCGAAATAATAGCCAAACTCCGAGCACTGTTAACCAGTAGCGTAACT
The DNA here is from genome assembly GCF_040412425.1 of Macrobrachium rosenbergii. Lineage (NCBI taxonomy): Eukaryota > Metazoa > Arthropoda > Malacostraca > Decapoda > Palaemonidae > Macrobrachium > Macrobrachium rosenbergii. The sequence continues at coordinate 8,701,968 of NC_089777.1, read as the reverse complement.
AGCGTCAGTGGCGCCCGGGACGGACTCTTGAAAGTGCCACCCGATTCCCGTGCCAAAAAGCACTACAGTGGTGAAAATTAAACCCAGATTTTAAGCCTAACATCTCAATCATTTCTTTTACTTCATAAAGCTAAAACAAAAACAACACAGCAGATCTACAACGGAACCCTACGAGCTTTGTTAGAAGAGTTTTCGCTAATAGCAACATCAAAGTCCAGCTGATTAGTAATTTCATGCTCTACTGACAATATCGGGAGGTTTGACAATCTGAGCTGAGAAAGAAAGGAGGAAGCAGCAGCCAGGGTTGGCGCTGTCAAAAAATCGCTTACTGTCCAACAGCAGAGTCGAAATAGGCAAGAAAATCTAAAATTATGCTTGCTCAAAAGATGCCAGAGTGCCCTCCCCCAAGCTCCCCCCCCCCCCAACACCAACGGGCTGCTGGGTGAGCGGGTTCCGTTCTCAGCTACCACTCTGTTGGTCGCGAGTTCGAATCTCCGACCGGCCAGTGAAGAACAAGAGGAATTTGTTTCTGGTGATAGAAATTCATTTCTCGCTATAATGTGGTTCGGATTCCACAATAAGCTGTAGGTCCCGTTGCTAGGTAACCAATTGGTTCTTAGCCACGTAAAAATAAATCTAATCCTTCGGGCCAACCCTCTCTAGGAGAGCTGTTAATCAGCTCAGTGGTCTGGTTAAACTAAGATATACTTAACTTGTGCCGCTCGGGTAGGACCGCCCCCCATCCCCTTAGTTATGCCACTGCTGTAACTGGAGAAAAAAAAAATAGAAATTCATAGCAACAAGTCACGAAGTCGACGGAACAATCAAAAGTCTGTTTTTATTCTTTGTTACTGAGAAAGGAACTCTAGAAGGGAGGAATCCTATAGATTGTCTGCCTCAAAAACTGATTGTCAGAAGAGAAAGTAAACATTACATCTCATTCAATAAACTTTATGCAAACAAATGTCTCCTCTTTTAAATCAACTAACTTTTATGAATTTGATCGTTGGCATGTTTCTAATAATACATCTGAGAGTGTAATAATAATCTATAACAATAAAATCCGAGTGGATCTTGTTTGTCCTCCCCCCGCTGACAGTTGGGGAGACATGGCACAGCCACCCACCCCCTACAAACTGGTTTGTCCGCCCGGGAGGGGGCGGGGTAGGTAGGGGAACGGGAGGGTAGGGGAACGGGAGGGTAGGGGAACTGGAGGGTAGGGGAGACATCCACCCTCCTCCTGCAAACCTGTTTGTCCGCCCTGGGTGGGGCAGGGTGGGTAGGGGATTGGGAGGGCAGGGGAGACAATAATAATAATAATAATAATAATAATAATAATAATAATAATAATAACAATAATAATAATAATAATAATAATAATAATAATAATAAAATTCTGGAAATATAATTTACAGGAAACAAATCTGAGGGTAAAAACGTAATTTTATTTCCTTCAGCAAATACCACACTTTTTAGAACAATTTAAAATCTGCACTTGAAATTATCAGCAATTATTATTGGTAGACTCTTATCTGGACAGCACGAAAGCTGACATCCTAAAAAATTAAGCCAAACTGAGCAATGCTACAACAGCAATAAGAATGGTTTATCGTTACGTCGCTAAAGCTCTTTCAAAACGGCTACAGAAGGGCACGCATAATGAGCAGGAAATTAAAACAGGGATAACACTCTTCCAATAAAAATATATGTATATTTTCATTAATTAATAAACAGGAAATAGTAAGCCATCAATTATTCCAGATTTACAGGAATATGTATAAAATTACTTTTAATGATGGGTATTGTTTAAATGAATTTTATTTTTTCATTTTGGTTATGTAACCAGACATTAGCCAGCAATAATGTTACACCGAACGTGGTAATATATTGTCAGATGAAATTAATTTGGATATTAGTAAATATCATCTGCTTTACATGTAGTCACACTCTTCTCCTAGAGCAGGGGTTCCCAACCTGGTGCTCGCGAGCACCTCTGCGCTCTCTCAGATGGCCTGGCAGTGCTCTTTCGAAGTTGTTAAAATCGTGCTCGCGAGCACCAACTCTTCGTAGGACTAACTGCCGAATTTAAAATAACCTTCCGCCCTTTTCATTTTGTATATATAACACTGCTTGAGAGTTGCTTTGGCAAACACCTTTGCAACTAATAACACGAGTTTAATCACTGACAGATTCAAAATCACAGTAAGAGTAATTCCTTCATAAGAACATAATTGTCATCATTATTGTAGTATATATTATATTCTTTAATTAATCATTCATATTTACAGTATTTGTAGCCTCTCAATACTTTCACTGGATTTCAAATATTGCTTTATTATTTATTCCTGTTGTTGTTTAGATTTATAAATGTTCGTGTGGAGATGACTTGAAAGACAAATTAACTAATAAGGGTAGCTTCCATAGATTAAAATACCCATTGTACATACATACATACATACATACATACATATACATAATGCATATATTTATGTATATATATATATGCATATATATGTGTATATATACATATATATACACGTATGTATAAATGGCTGGAATGTAATGGAATATCAAATTTAAGCCAAAGACCAAGCGCTGGGACCTATGAGGTCAGTCAGCGCTGGAAGGAAAACGAGAGATAAAGGGTTTGGAAGGTGTAACAGGAGGAAAACCTCGCAGCTGCACCATGAAACAATTGCTAGGAGAGGGTGAAAAATGAGATGGAAGAAAGAGAATGTGAATGGAGGCACAGTAAAAGGAATAAAAGAGGTTCCAGTTAGGGGCCGAAGGGACTCTTGCAAAGAACCTTACGTAATGCCTACAGTGCACCGCATGAGGTGTAAGAACGGCAATCCTCCCCTAACCCGGATAAAAATGCCATGCATATACTGCTAGACCAACAACTCAGGATCCTTACTTTTTATCATGACAGCATTAGATGAAAACCTCGTTTGTTAAATATGCAGAAGACAGCTTGGTGACCAATACCACAAAGTAATGTTTGTAATGTTTTACATTTAGAATGATCAAATACAGTGATAACTATTCTCAGGCATTCATGGTTAGGAACTAAAGCAAGAGATAGCATCCATTATATAGTTTTGGCTTCTCAAGAGTTCACCTCAAGCCTCACTGCCTACTCAACTGTGATGCGAAACTAACTGAGTTTTGTGTGGACAAGATAAAACGTCGAATTTCTAGTTATTAAATTTTGAAGTAATTTTTGTACACGTTCCTAGATCGTGATTACGTACCAGAACGAAATATGTAAATATATATATATATATATATATATATATATATATATATATATATATATATATATATACATACATATATATATACATACATTTATATACATAATCAATAACCTGCAGAAAATACCTGAAGATGTTTATATTAAATACTGACACACATGCAGGCAGTGAGGTGTATATATATATATATATATATATATATATATATATATATATATATATATATATATATATATATATATATATATATATATATTTATATATATATATATTTATATATATATATATATATATATATATATATATATATATATATATATATATATATATATATAAACTGATTATGTTGTCGTTTCTAGAAAACTTCAATTTAAGGAGGAACAGGATAAACAGAAGAATATCACAGAGGCACAGCCGAGCTTTCGGGAATACAGACTTCTCCCATTATCAGGGTCACTTGTCTACAGAATGACATAAAAAATAAAGAGAAACTGTAAGAAAACGATGCTGACTGGCAAAATCTTAAAGTATTAAAACAGTTATAACTGACAACACTTTAAAAATACATAATAATATAAAGTAAAGAAGGAATATAAAAACCTTTTTACCTGCAAATCAAAACTGACAAAAGAGCAATGACTAAGTAATGAGAGATTATGTACTAAGCAGAAATCGTCAAATGAAATCACTGAGCAGACAGATAGAGAGAGAGAGAGAGAGAGAGAGAGAGAGAGAGAGAGAGAGAGAGAGAGAGAGAGAGAGAGAGAGAGAAAAACGAATATTCAAAATAACAATAATGATAACGGAGTAAAAAATACTGGAGAACCTAATGTTCATATATCACATATTCTTTCTTTACTCGGGATTTCGTAAGACCTGTCATCGGCAATACGCACTTTCCAGACAGGAAATAGAAAACTAATGGTATTCCTTCTTTCCATCGGAAAGACGAAGCTGCTGCTGCTTCTGCTGCTGTTGTTTTCCTTTCTTTCTTTCTTTCTTTCTTTCTTTCTTTTTCTCGTCCTTGGCATTTACACCTCCATTTCCCTCCAAACCACTCGTCCTACTTTTCTTATTGTTTAATATCTAAATATTCAGTGTAAGGCAAAGGAAATGTGCTGAAATACTAAGGCTAACTACAAAAAATAAATAAAATTATAAAACCCGTGCAACTTTAAAACAAAGAAATAAAATTGGCTAACTACAAGTCTAAAATAATAAAACCCGCGCATCTTCAAAAAAAAAAAAAAGGAAAAAAATTGGCTAACTACAAAAGTCTAAAATAATAAAACCCACGCATCTTCAAAAAAAAAAAAAAAAATTGGCTAACTACAAACGTCTAAAATAATAAAACCCGCTCATCTAAAAAAAAATTTGGTTAACTACAAAAACCTGAAATAATAAAACCCGTTCATCTTCAAAAAAAATTTGGCTACCTACAAAAGTCTAAAATAATAAAACCCGCGTATCTTAAAAAAAAAAAAAAAAAATTAGCTAACTACAAAAATCTAAAATAATAAAACCCGCTCATCTTAAAAAAAAAAATTAGCTAACTACATAAATCTACAATAATAAAACCGGCGCATCTTCAAAACATTGTTGGCTAACTACAAAAATCTAAAACGGTAAAAACAGCGCTTCTTCAGGCTCTCTCTCTCTCTCTCTCTCTCTCTCTCTCTCTCTCTCCTACGAAACTGAAAGGCCTATTCAACTTCCGGAAGACGTTTATCTTAAACTTTAAGAGGGTGATGTGGTTCTGACAATCCAAAGTTTAAGTGGAGACGACAAAACTTGAAATTTTATGTGTGTTCAAGGCTTCACGCCGACTGGAAAGTATCGTATTGCCGAGGAGCGGAAATGCAATGTTTTCCTATTGGCTGAAATATTGTCAAGGAATCTATACGTACGTGCACACACACAAATGGTTTATATATATATATATATATAAATATATATATATATATATAAATATATATATATATATGTTTATTTATTTATTTATTTATTTATTAGCTGACCAACCCGGCACTGCCCGGGAAAACTCTGAATGACAAGCGATAAGTATATCTTAGTTTAACCAGACCACTGAGCTGGTTAACAGCTCTCCTAGGGCTGGCCGGAAGGATTAGATTTATTTTACGTGACTAAGAACCAACTGGTTACCTAGCAATGGGGCCTACAGTTTATTGTGGAATCCGAACCACATTATGACGAGAAATAAATTTCTATCACCAGAAATAAATTACTCTAACTCTTCATTGGCCACTCAGAGAGTCGAACGCTGGGCCAACAGCATGCTAGCCGAAAGCTCTACCAACCCCTCCAGTGAAGAACCATGGCAAGCAATAAACTATCTCTATCTCTCTCTCTCTCTCTCTCTCTCTCTCTCCTTCATAACACCCCCTTTAATCTCTCTCTCTCCCTCTCATATATATATATATATATATATATATATATATATATATATATATATATATATATACATACATACATACATATATATCTATATCTATATCTATATATATTTATATATATATATATATATATATATATATATATATATATATATATATATATATATATATATATATATATATGCATTTAAATACACACACAAATATGTATGCATGTATTTAAATACTTATATATATATTTATATATGCATAAATATACATATATATGTATGTATGTATGTATGATATACATATATACAGATAATATATATATATATATATATATATATATATATATATATATATATATATATATATATATATAATGTATATATATAAATACACACACACTTATATGTACATATGTACATATATACAGTATATATATATAGAATATATACACATTTATATAACGTGCGCGTGTATACTGGCATTTACTTGGGCACATTCTATTATAATGTATAAAGCCTTCGGCAGCTCAGGGAATGAACTTTGCCAAGAAAGATGCCCAGCTTTTCACTTTGCGACGGGCACGCTGATGGAGACAAATGATGACATCAAGAGTCATTTTACCACAGAGAGAGAGAGAGAGAGAGAGAGAGAGAGAGAGAGAGAGAGAGAGAGAGAGATCCCAAGCGAGCACTGAGAAAGGACCAAAAGACTGAGCTTCTCACTAAATTAAATGATTTTACAGCGGCTACTGGGAAGTTTTCTTTATAATTTCTTATAAAATTATATATATGTATATATATATAAACATATAGAATATATATATATATATATATATATATATATATATATATATATATATATATATATATATATATATATATATATATATATATATATACATACATGTGCATGAAAGGTAAAGTAAATCTATTAATCTTATCGCAGAAATATACAAACGTGATATATATACATATACATATACACACATACATACATACATACATATATAATATATATATATATATATATATATATATATATATATATATATATATATATATATATATATATATATATATATATATATATATATTATATATATATGGAGCACTTTCAGCCACAACCCTTACTGTAATCAATTGTATGCATAAACAACAAATGTAATTATTATTATTATTATTATTATTATTATTATTATTATTATTATTATTATTATTCAGTAGATGAAACCTATTCATATGGAACAGGCCCACAGGGGTCATTGACTTGAAATTCATGCTTCCAATGAATATGGTGTTCATATTCATTGGAAGTAAGAGGAAGTAAAAGGCAGTATACAAAGAACAGATACCACTTATTACAAAATAATAAATAAATCAATATATACCGGATGTTTCGAAATTAGAGGCGCCCCCCTCCACAGAACAAATGGAAAGTTATGAAGTTTTCTGCTATAGCCTATCTCCAAGTACATTATTTTAAGTTTCTATTACGCTATTTTTCATTTTACATTTCTTGTATTTTCAGACTGAGTGACGGAGTTAGATACAGCCATGGCTAACGACTCGGAGGAAATCAGATGGATTGACCGAATCCGGGCTATAACCTTCAGAGAGGCCAAGGATGCTGGCGCATCCTTCATTTCACGTTCCTGGATAGCTAATTACATTAAAAGAGATGAATCCTTTGTTAAAAGAAACTGGAACAAAAATCCATAAGACTGTCATCGCAAAAAGAGTGAGAATCTTGGAAGGCCTAAAGTCCTTTCTCAGGAGTCAAAAGACATCATAGCTGAGGCAGTGGGTAGACCAAGAAAGTCTTTACGTAAATTGGCGCTTGAACTAGAAAAAAAAAGGGGAAAGAAGAGAAATTATAGTGCTGTATATCGTGAGTTGAAAAAATCTGGTATCAAGCCATTTCATGTTATCAGCAAGCCCAACATCACTCAGCAACAGACAGAAGACCGTGCATGGCTTTGTGGTTCATTTCTTAAAGATTGGGATGAAGCTGACTTTCTCCATGTTGCTGCATCAGATGAATTCTTCATTTACACAGTCAGCAAGCCAAATCATAAAAATGACATCATTTGGGCTGCAAAGTTGGATGATATCAGCGATGACGAGAGCTGTCGCCAAGTTGTGAAATTTCCTGAATGTTTCGGAATTTTTCTCTGTTTCACAGCCAAACGGTTAATGTGGATCACCAAAGAAAAAGAACAGTCATGGAATGGAGAATACTTCAGAGAAACTGTGCTTACTGGTGGAGTACTTCCTTTCCTCAAAGATCCTGAAAATGTGTTATCTGTTGAAGTCACATTTTTGCATGATAAGGCACCATGTTTCAAGGCTCTTCAGACACAGTAGCTGCTTCGAAACAGTGGTATCGATTTCTTCTTGTCAACTGAATTTCCAGGTAGCTCCCCTGAACTTAATGTGTGTGAAAACATTGGTATTATCTTAAAGGATTGTGTGGAAGCGCACACAGTGAACTATGATGGTATACCAAGCCTCGACGACCTGCGAAGAGAGGTGACCAAAGTGCTCAGGGAAATGGAGTTTGAGTATCAGCTTTTTTGCGATTTGCTGAAATAATACCCCTCAAGAATGCAGGCTGTGGTGCAGGCAGATGGACGCCACACAAAATAATAAATACTCAGAGAGAAACTTCAATAAATACCTGCTCTGAATTACTTTTGTTTTTGACCATATCAATTTTAGTTTATGCTGTAGAGGGGAGGGAGGCTCTAATTTCGAAACACCCTGTATATAAAATGTATTAAAATGCAAGGAGAATATTATTATGGCTGTAATGCATTGCATCTTCGCTTGAAATTCTGAAGTTCCAATTGCACGACATCCTCTGGGAGACTGTTCCACAGTCCAACAGTCTGAGGAACAAAGGACCTCTGGAACTGAGAAGTTCAATAGTGAGGCACATTTACTGCATATTGGTGGTGCTGTTCAGCGAATCTAGTTGCTCTCGGCAGATCAAGAGGATCAGGGATCAGTTGTGAATGTGAAAGATCTCTGTTGAAATACAACTTATGAAAAGTAACAAACAAGAGACCATCCGTCGATGGTCCAAGTCATAACTGCTACTATTAGGATACAGAAACCTACCACCTGGAACCACTCTAAAAGATATAAATCTCTGGCAGAAGCAGACATCCACACCGGAGAACAGTATCCCAGTAAAAAGAAGTACAAACGGCCTAAAACAGGTTTGTATTGTTTTTTCACTGTTATAAATATATGAGGCCTTACGCACAATACCTAAATTCGTGTGGCATTTGCTGAAAATTTCATTGGATGTTTCTCAAAAGTTAGTTGCGAGTCAAATGTTACACCTAGAATAGTTAAAGCTTCAGACTCACTCAGCAAAGTTCCATCCACCTGAAGGGGAGGACTGGGTGGGAAATCTATACGAGATCTGCTAATCAATGGTGTTTTCGTTTTACTGGAGTTCAGTTCAAATCATTGCCGCTAAAACGGGCGTGCACAAAACGCTTAAAAACACGACCCACGCCTAAACCCTTCTAATCAGCAATACGAAATGCGCCCACCAAGCTATTTCGAGTTTCTCAACGGACAATCTCCGGCGCCTTTTTAAGATTTTAATTACCGTAAATGGTCTTCCAGCCTCAACAAGTCAACAAGTCATTATCGTCCATTAACAAAGGCCCCTGACGAATAATGACTGGTAATTAATGGAGATTCAACCTCTGCTGACGATGGGGCAACTACAAATGACGTCGAAGGTGTAGATTCGACAGCTGAAGATGATGACGACAGTGATGATAATGATATAA
>NC_089777.1:8649998-8687498 GCF_040412425.1 Macrobrachium rosenbergii | reverse complement strand
GGAATATGAAAGGAGGTACAGTAAAAGGAACGAAAGAGGTTGCAGCTAGGGGCCGAAGGGACGCTGCAAAGAACCTTAAGTAATGCCTACAGTGCACCTACTGACGGCACTAACCCCCATACGAGGATTGACTATAGAGAACTGACGAAAAATAGAAGCAAAAGTCATCAACTTGGGAACCATAAGGACGCTGCAAAGAACCTATAGTATTGCCTACAGTGCGCCGGGCAAAATACACACATTGCAAGTGATGTATCCCTTTGAGGAACTGGCTACACTAATTTTTATAAATATTTATGTATGTGTCGAGGTGAAACTGCTGGCAAATACGGAGAGAGAGAACGCATTTATTAATATACGAATAGAAACAACAACAACAACAACAACAACAACAACAACAATAATAATAATAATAATAATAATAATAATAATATAATAATAATAATAATTAAGCAAAGCGTTTTGTCCATTAACCTCTTGCTACTAATCATCTTTACCAGAACAGAGAGCAGTGCGAAAATAAGAGAATTTACACAAGACCCTTATCTATCACATTATTATTATTATTATTATTATTATTATTATTATTATTATTATTATTATCCACCCAGAAAAATGTCACAATTGACTAAGACCACGAAAATTGAAGACACATTCAAAGTAAAAAAAAAAATTCAATTGGGGCAAGGCCTGACATCACTAAATGGTCAACATTTACATCTGAACAAAATTCAATCAAACAAACATTACCTATTCTTATGACTGTAATTACGAGATGTTATAATATTAATTTAATGTTGCATCCATATAATACCGTTTTTTTTACTCATATTGCCGTCTTCGTATGAAAATATTCAATATTATAATTTACATTTATTTCATGTCTTCTCTCTGCTTCGGCGGAACCTTTCCTTCCAGACGAATAACCTTTCGGTTATTTTCAAAAGAATGTTTGCTCATTTTCTGAAATAAACCAACTTCAACGGCCTCAAGCTATTAGTAGTATGTAACGTCCATATATCACCAAGAGCAACAGATTCGTTATTTTGCAATTAATTATTATGCATAGTACCTGGACAATGAATTTAGCAAGGCAGATTTCCAAATGACATAAACCTTCCAAAAAAATTTTAAAAATATGTTTTCAAGAGGTTCCTTGCTAAAAAACGACGCACATTTCTGTTTGTTTGTATGTATGAATGTAGGTAGTGTAAATACAAACACACACACACATACATATATATATATATATATATATATATATATATATATATATATATATATATATATATATATATATATATATATATATATATATATATATATATATATATATATATATATATATATATATATATATATATTTGTATAAATATATATAAATATATATATATATATATATATATATATATATATATATATATATATATATATATATATATATATATATATATATATATATATATATATATATATATATACTTGATTCAAATTATTAGCCTTTTCCAATTATCAAGAGGATGGTTCTATATGATTTTGCGATCCACCAAAATCAAAAAAACTACATTTGGAAAGATCAATCTCTACCTTCATTTTATAGGATAAGCACTTTTTCTTTCACAACTCAAACACTTAGAGAACAGAAATTATTTGTGCAACGAAAGATAAAAAAGTAAAATGCCTAAAAACAAAATGTAAAAATTCAAGAAGCCGGTTTTTGTCCAATCTTTGAAAAAAAAAAAAAAAAAAAAGGGGAAAACCTCGACACAGGGTTTTGTCCAATCTTTGAAAAATGAATACCTTAAAAAATGTAAAAATTCAAGACAGGTTTTTATCCAATCTTTGAAAAAAAAAACTAAAAAATAAAAAATTCAAGACACCGGTTTTTGTCCAACCTTTGAAAAAAGAAAAAAATTGCATTTCAGCCAAAGGCAAACATAAGCTGATTCAACAAGAGCTTCTGGGGGAGGGGGAGGGGGAGGTTAAAACAAGAGAATCTCCCCTGATACAACTGTTAATTAATTTCCCCCGAACTTCCCCTGCCCCCCGAAACAATTAGTCCAGTGCTTCAGTATTCCGGTTAAATTACACGACGTTAAACTAGAAGGATAATTCTGATTTGTACCTCTGATATTTCCCTCCACTCAAGTAGGAACCTCGGCACGATATTCATGTTGGAGGAGGAGGAGGAGGAGGAGGAGGAGGAGGAGGAGGAGCAGCAGCAGCAGCAGCAGCAGCAGCAGCAAGAGGGGGAGGTGGAGGAGGAGGGAAGGAGGGGGAGAGTGAGGGAAGTAGGAGGAGGAGGAGTAGGAGGCCTGGGGGAGGAGTTGGGGGGACGGAGGGGGAGGGAGGAAGGGAGAGTGGGAAGGAAGGGCGGAGGAAGGAGGAGGAGGAGGTTGGGAGAAAGGGAGAGTGGGAGGGAAGGACGGAGTGAGGCGGAGGAGGAGGAGGAGGGAGAAAGGGAGAGTGAGAGGGAGGGAGGAGGAGGAGGGGAGAAAGGGAGTGAGGGGAGGGGAGGGAGGAGGAGGAGGAGGAGGAGGAGGGAGAAAGGGAGAGTGAGAAGGAGGAGGAGGAGGAGGAGGAGGGAGAAAGGGAGCGTGGGAGGGAGAAGGAGGAGGGGAGGGAGAAAGGGAGGGAGGGAGGGAGGGAGGAAGGAGGAGGGGGAGGGAGAAAGGGAGAGTGGGAGAAAGGGAGGGAGGGAGGAGGAGGCTGGTGGAATATTCTTTCTCCACAACTTACCACTTAAGACGTAAAGCTACTGTAAGAAAATAATTCGAGCATAACATAAACCCAATCAGCTAAAACTTTCAAGAAAACGCAAATATATTCTATTTTCAGTTTATGATTAGGAAATTATGAAAAGTGAGCGAAAGTCAACAAAAAACTGCTGTTTTTTCCCAACATACTTAAATAAAAAAAAACTTGTACGAAAATAAGCAGAAAATAACAGCTTTAGTCAAAAGGAAAATTAAAAATTTAAATTGTATTTCTTCACAACTTACGATTAAGATAAATTAAATAAGTGCTTAATTGATTTCAGTGCAAGTAAGATGGTTTCAGTCTAAATAAAAACGTTTTTATCTGTTCAACTAATGATTCAGAAGAATATAATACAACCCAATTACAATGGAAGTAAATCTGACAAAATCTATGAAATAAGACTGTACAGAGTAAAAACACAGAACAAGTAAAAATGCGCCGAAGTTTCTTCGGCGCAATCGAGTTTTCTGTTCAGCCGCTACAGCGTATAATCATGGCCACAAAAAACAGGTCTATCTTTCGGTGATCTCGGTATAAAGCTGTATGAACCGCGGCCCATGAAACTTTACCCACGGCCTGGTGGTGGCCTATCTTATATCGTTGCTAGAAGCACGATTATGGCTAACTTTAATTAACCTTAAATAACATAAAATCTACTGAGGCTAGAGGGTTGCAATTTGGTATGTTTGATAATTGGAGGGTGGATGATCAACATACCAATTTGCAGCCCTCTAGCCTTAGCAGTTTTTAAAATCCTATGGAGGACTGAAAAAGTGCTGACAGAAAAAAGTGCGGCCGGACAGACAAAGCCGGCACAATAGTTTTATTTTCAGAAAACTAACTAGGAAAAAACTGAGGACATTTAAAACTAAGATAAATCCAAAAATATCAATACAATGTTATCAACCCAATTACAGTATTAATTTTTTCGGACAAGTGTCTCGCATTCAACATTGATAATTACTTTCTGGCATACTGTATATACATGCATACATACATACTATATATATACATAAATTAATATATATATATATATTTTATATATATATATATATATATATATATATATATATATATATATATTTATAAATATTCTGCTGTTCGCCCTCTATACATTTTACTGTAGAATATCATTCTAACAACGACAGGAAGACGTCTCTGTCCAAGCAGGGTAGGCTGGGTATTTAAAAAAAATAACATCTTTAGCCAAAGTAGATTAGCATTAGGGACCTAACCCACAGAGCGGGTTTTCACCCAGTAACCTCTAGTAAAGGTGGTCTTAAGCTTTCTTTTGCTTTGTCCTATGCATTGGCGATGTGTCTGTCGAATTTTCAGACTGCCTGGGGTGATGGACGAAAGCCTGGGCGCTCCCAGCCGCCTTGTTTTGACCAAAGGAGGTCAGAGAGAAATTTGTACTTGTCCTCTTGATGTCTTCATTGATATTAGTGAGCTGAGATGACGGCCAGTTTCAAGACTTCTGATCGCCTGTTGTATGCACAAACAACCTACGTCCACGGTAAGTCTGGAAATTTTGCAGAGTTTCATCGATTCGCTAGTATCTCTTTCTGTATTTCCAGTTCCTTTGTTTTCCCTCTTTGCCACCATCTACAAAAACCCATGTAACCAATTTACTTTTATGAAGTCTAGAGTAAGAATAATTTATATTGCTTAGCGACACAACTATTCCCGTGCAGTAATTAGGAATAAGGGAAGGTTAAGTAAGTAATTTTCAGCATTCAGGCAGCCTTGTCCCGATCCCATTGTTCGGAAGAGGAATAGCCTTTATCAGTACTAAACTGCGTACGATATAATCCGTTGTGCTAAAACCTTATGTGAAGCAAAGGGAAAATTGGCTCTGTCCGAAGGGGCGATAGTTCATGTAAATTCCTTGCTAACTACACATTCTTTCTTGTTGGGTTTTCTTTTCTCGACTGGCAACCTTATTCAATCAATAATTGTCTGTCTTTCAGGTTACTTTAACTTTAATTGACAGGTTACGTGTGTCCTTGGCACTCAGGGCCTCATAAATTACGTTAATTAATTAACTCATCAGCCAAGCCCCCACACGTAACAGTGGTGACCTAGCCTAGGATCTAATTAATTTAGAAAAAAGAATCTGGAGTAAAAATTAATTACACATTAATTCCAAAGAGAAAAGTCAGATATTTAATTTAATGCTATTCTTCCAAACAAGGAGGCAGCACAAGGCATAATAATAATAATAATAATAAGAATACCAGCTATGATGCAGAAATTAGCGTAGGTAGGAAAGTGTGCATTGAGAGTAGTATAACTAACAATTTGCAAAATCTTAAAAAGAAGCACTTTTGCCGCATTTGGATACCAAGTGTGCTACATCCCAGCGAAGGTCGTGGGCAGAGTAATCGTCATTGTTAATATTTTGCTATTTTCCCGGCCAAGGATTAATGCATGATATTGATTTTTGAATGAGTTAACTATTGCATGACAACGAATGGAGAAAGTGCCCTAACATGTCTCTCGTAGGTAGGGGACAAAACTTGTGGAGTTCGTTGAATTTCAAAATCAGTAACCGCGTCCGTTTACGGAGAGCCTCGATCGAGTGTGACGGAGTTAAATGTTCATATAGCGGGAATCTTATCAAAATCCTGTGTCATTAAAATAGCAAACAAACGGATATAGTTAATTTCATAATACTCTGCATTTTTAAGTAACGTAATTTCAGTCCGGTCAGGACATCACGAATCTATTCCCTTGTCTCGGCGGCGGACGGCATTAGTTCCGTGAGAGAAGGACAATAAAAAGAGAAACAAGCTTAGCATAGTAATTTCATTTTCCATCTCAATGTAAAATCCTTTGCATTGTTGGTACATCTAGAGTGAATCTGTATTCCTGCATTTGCTTCGTTCGTTTTGTGAGAGGAATTCGAGTGTTGTGTAATTCACTTGAGGAAAAAAGCGCGCCTCGAGAATAGCGTATTTATCCACCGAGGCCACTTCTAGCCCAGTTGTTTTGAATTTGCTTATGCTAACAGGATTCGCCCGACATCTTGGTTTCTCGCTTCCCGTGTCCACCATCTTAAAGCCTTTGTTGTTTTGTCTGTGTGACTCAGTTAGCCCAGTCACTTTTAGTTTCTGCCTCGTTGCCACTTTCGGGACTACATTGTTGTGCATTGTAATCCCCCTCACAAAATCTTAGCCAGATAGACTTCGATGGATAGAGAATAGGACAGGGTTCCATACAATAGATAAAAACAAGATGTAATTTAGTCAGGGAATGATAGGTCTTAGTTAGGAAATAAACAGTAACAAGTTCCTATACAAATACCCGATGTAAAAAAAAAAAATAATCATATAAAGAAAAGAACTTATAATTTTTATCGTAACTCCTCAGTGTAAGACGGCTGACTCGGCCACCGGGAAAGTTAGGATTGCTAAAACAATCCCCTAAGGGAGCCCAAGACGACGTATCTTCAACTAAGAACCCTGCCAGTGTGCACTTATAAAAATTTTACTTACATTTTCACAGGCAGCACAAATTGGCTGACTCTCTCTCTCTCTCTCTCTCTCTCTCTCTCTCTCTCTCTCTCTCTCTCTCTCTCATATATTCAAGTAAGCATTCAACGTAGCCTAACTGAGTGGACGTGACCCTCTTCAAGGAAAGAAGGGCCGAAACTGCGATAATTGATAACATTAAACCAAATAAAAGAAACACCTCTGTCCCACAAATAGATGAGGACAAGTTAAGATTAATTGCAATTATAAACTGTCGGTCACGAGTGAGGCCTTTTATCCAGACCTAAGCAGAGAGTAGCCTTTCTCCTCTGTATGAGAAGGGGTTGTAGCACAGCGGGTACTGGGACCAGACACTCACGAGGGCCTTAAAAAGCAACCACAATTCAATTTTCCTTCCACAGTGCCACTATTCTGAAGCACTGTCATCAACTGAATAACTTACTTCTCTCTCTCTCTCTCTCTCTCTCCTACCTTCCCTTCTCTCTCACTGATTTGTTACACTTTGCTGGGGTAGAGTGCATTTCCTTAAATATAGCCTAGTTGGACTCAAGTAAAGGGTTCCTAGGAACGCACTGGCACCATAGTGCCTTATTGAAAGGGTGCCACATCAATGAAGGGACACTTCCTCGCTGCCCAAGTATGTCCAGTCGACCCGAGTAGATGCCCTTCCCCACCAGAACCACGGCAGCAGAGAATTATAAAGCCTTCCTGGAGCTGGGGATGGCAGCAGGTCTCACCGGATTGGACCTCGCCACGTGGGTCAAGGAACAGATGGATGACTTGGCCAAGCGAGAGAAGGAAGAAAGACTCGAACGGCGGAATTATGAAGCCGAACGGAGGAGGTATGAAGAAGAACGGAGGGCATATGAAGCTGAACAGAGGCAGCTGGAAGACGAAAGAGAAGAAAGGAGAAGACAGCATGAGATAGCCTTCAAAGCAAAGGAGCTCGAGCTGGAAAGAGCAAAAAAGGAAAATGCTGAAGCTATGGCTAGACAGCAAGCCTCCAGCCCCACACCTGCTGCACCAAATGCTCCAATCTCGAGCATCAATTCCCTCGTCCCCAAGTGGACTGAGGACGAGCCAGAAGCATGGCTGGAGGAAATCGAGGCACTCTTCGATAACTACAGCACCACCGAGACAGAGAGGGCCTTAGTACTATCCAAGCACATGGAGGGAAAAGCTAAGGCAGCTCTTCGCTTGCTGGAGAAGACCCAGAGAGGCAACATGGTTGAAGTTCGTAGAGTCATCACTAAGGCCTACGAAATAACCCTGGAGAAATGGAGACAGCGGTTCCAACATCTTGCCAGGGAAGTCGGCTGGTCCTGGACTGAATGGGCCTGTCACAAGACCCAGTCTGGTACCCGCTGGTTCGACTCCTTGTCCTGCACTATGTTTGAGGACCTCTTCAATCAGACCATGCTGAAAGACCTTTACCAATGTGTGCCTGGGCCCCTCGCTGTATATCTAAATGATAAGCAGCCCACCACTTATGGAAGCCTGCCGCATGGCTGATTCACGGGAAACCTTCAACCAGTCTCACAGCACATCTCAGAGACGCATTGTGCCACCAGGCTACCTCTCAAGCTCAACTCGCCTGAAGAATGGACTACCGAGCAAGCCTACGTGCACCCACTGTAAGAGGGTGGGGCACACTGAAGCTGATTGCCGATACAAGCTCGGCACTAACAAGCAGCCTCCTACTACCAGCCAGAACTCCTCTCCCTCTTCATCCACTCAACCCTCTCCAACAACAGTTACTGCAGGCCACCCAGCCCCTGCAAGAGGCCCGTGCAAATCCTGTGGTGCTGCCAGCCACTACAGTGCTGGACATCTGGCCTGTCCACATCATGTCCCCACCACCAAGTTCGTCAACCTCATTAGCACCTCATTCTCTGCGGACAGGTCACACAAGATCCTTTACCCAGAGAGACTGGAGACCCAGTTCATCTCGGTGGCCCCTCTTAAGAGCTCTAGCCTGGCCGTGACCCTTCCAGTCACAGTAGACACTGCACCAGACATTAGCCTGATCTCCAGGGCCAAAGTGCCAGCCTGGTGCCTTGGTTGACGAGAAAACATAGTGGGAGATGAAAGTGGATAGAAGGCCACACCATTACCTTTCCTATGGTCAAGTTCCACGTCACGACACCTTGGGGCACGCTACCCCACCGCCTTGGGATGGTGGGTGGAATTCGGCCTGGAGTGGACTTCCTGTTGGGTCGGGACCTTCTCTGGGGAAGCCCTTCACCAACGCCACTTCGCAGCCACGCTACCTCCTCCACAGAGGAGAACCTGATCAAGACGAAACCCCACCTTCCACCCACTGAAATGGTCAGCGGAAGGGGCACACACTGAACCATTCTTGGCCTAGCCCTCTCCATTCGCGAAGGGCCGGCTAACAAAGAGGTCCTCCCTCTCCCCGAAGAGACATTCAGGAGGAGCAGTACCGCTGTAGGACGTGCCAGCGGACAGGCCACTCCACAAATTGGGAGGGCTGCCCAAGTAAGCAACACCCAGCGGACGCCCCCGAACAAGACTCTCCGAGAGGCTCTGATCTCCAGCTGGGGCAGGAATCTCTGCCGCAGCCAAATTCAAGCCATCAGCGAGGTGTTGCACCTCCGGAACCCTTGTCAGGCATGCCTGACCCTCAACTGCTGCCAGTGCCACGCTCCATCCGGCACGGACATTGAGCCCTCACTTGAAAAGGACCCCGTGCAGGGTCCAAATAATGAGGCAGATCCTCCTCCGGGAGATTCTGGATTCCCCACAACCCTAATCATAGCAACTGGAGAGCCTCCATCACCCGACACTTTTTCTTCACCAAATCAGTCTCCAGAGGATGAACCCCTAGTGGACCACACTGTTACACCTTCTCTGGGAGACCAGGAACTGGCCTCCTTGGACGCAGAGGTCGAGATCGCTCTCACTCTGGTTGTCGCAGCAGCCGAAGTCGGGAGCCCTCCTGTATCTTCTGAAGTTACCCCTGACTTCACGCCCGCTAGCCCTTCTGGCCTTTCTCTAGAGTTGGTGCCCTCAACACCTCCTAAGTCTGATACAGATAGGCTTGGAGGAACCCAAAGAACAAGAAGGGGCAGAAGAGACCCCAGTAGTTGCAGAGCCATGAGCTCATCCTGGCACTATTGCCCTCTCGGCACAGTGCCCTACCATCTTAGAGTGATCCTGGCCCCTTGCCCAGAGGAGGTAGCCAGCATGATCTCTTTCTCATACATAGCCTAGACCAGATTAAGTACTGTACATCAGAGTAGTAACCTTGTCCCTTCCACTTACCATCGAGCTGCAGTAATCACGTAGGTAGTGTAACTAAAATCAGAAAATCTAAACCATTATGAAAAGAGCCACTACGCCAGTGATTCTCAACCGGGGGGGCGCGCCCCCCTAGGGGGGCGTCAGCAATTTACAGGGGAGGCGCGAGGCCTAGGAAAAATTTAAAAATCTAGAATTATATTCGTTATTTTCTTAACAAGAGTGAGGAACTAATGTTCAGAAGTTTATAAAAAAATAAAAAAGTATAAGCCTTTTAACGTTAGTTTCCTATAGTCTACCACTCTAGTTAGACACGCTAGGCTTACCATTATTTTGTAATTATTTACCTCCTCCCTGTCACTCGAAACTCCTTCTCTTTCTCTTTTTTTTATTTTCCTCCTAATCTGGGAGGGAATTTTACTCATAGATGCAATGGAGGGAAGGACCAGCTCTTAGAGGGGGTGGTAATAAAAGGTTGAGAATCACTGCACTACGCTCATGACACGCATAGCCTAAGACCTCTGTGAGGCAAGCATTTATCATATGAGGCAAATCTCATGTATTAAACCTCATATATTGATCAGTAATTACTAATTGTATTATAAAAACCGTGTAACTTAGTTAGTACATTATCCCTTACGTTGGTGCTACGGTCAGGTTAGGATAGGTTAGGCTAGGGAATAGTATACAATGTACCATTAGGCTAGGTCTAAAACATCATGATTGTAGGAGGTAGCACGTAATAACCATAAGCACCTTCAAGTACAGTTAGAATTCTGTAATATAATGATCAAAGCTCATATCCTATCTAGAGTTAGGTAGATCCATAGCTAGTTAGGTTGCACGGGACAAATCTGCTCAGGGGAGAAGAGTAACCTAATAGAGGCGAACAGCTTGCTTAATAAAGACCTTCACGTCCCGAAAGGGAGTGAAGGCCCTCTAAAGGGGGGGGTTGATTTTATAAATATTCTGCTGTTCACCCTCTATGCATTTTATTGTAGAATATTATTCTAACAATGAGAGGAAGACGTCTCTGTCCAAGCAGGGTAGGATGGGTATTTCAAAAAAATAACGTCTTAAGCCAAAGTAGATTAGCATTAGGGACCTAACCCACAGAGCGGGTTTTCACCCAGTAACCTCTAGTAAAGGTGGTCTTGAGCTTTCTTCTGCTTTGTCCTATGCATTTGGCTATGTCTGTGTCGAATTTTCAAGTTCTTCACTGGAGGGGTGGTTAGAGCTCTCGGCTAGCATGCTGTTGGCCCAGCATATGAGTCTCTGAGCGGTCAATGAAGAATTAGAGGAATTTATTTCTGGTGATAAAAATTCATTTCTCGTCATAATGTGGTTCGGATTCCACAATAAGCTGTAGGTCCCGTTGCTAGGTAACCAATTGGTTCCTAGCCATGTAAAATAAGTCTACTCCTTCAGGCCAGCCCTAGGAGAGCTGTTAATCAGCTCAGTGGTCTGGTTAAACTAAGATATACTTTTTTTGTAGAATTTTCAGACTGCCTGAGGTGATGGACGAAGGCCTGGGCGCTCCCAGCCACCTTGTTTTGAGCAAAAGAGGTCAGAGAGAAATTCGCCAGCGTGTGAGACACACGCGTTGTGTATAACTAAATTCTTTGTACTTGTCCTATTACTGTCTTCATTGATATTAGTGAGCTGAGACGACAGCCAGTTTCAAGACTTCTGATCGTCTGTTGTATGTGCAAACAACCTACGTCCATGCTAAGTCTGGAAATTTTGCAGAGTTTCATCGATTGGCTAGTATCTCTTTCTGTATTTCCAGTTCCTTTGTTTTCCCTCTTCACCATCATCTACGATAACCCATGTAACCAATTTACTTTTATGAAGTCTAGAGTAAGAATAATTTATATTGCTTAGCAACACAACTATTCTTGTGCAGTAGTTAAGAATAAGGGAAGGTTAAGTAAGTAATTTTCAGCATTCAGGCAGCCTTGTGTCTCGATCCCATTATTTGGAAGAGGAACAGCCTTTACCAGTACTAAATTGTGTACGATATAATCCGTTGTGTTAAAACCTTATGTGAAGCAAAGGGAAAATTGGCTCTGTCCGAAGGGGGATAGTTCATGTAAATTCTTCGCTGACTACACATTCTTTCGTGTCGGGTTTTTTTTTTCTTGACTGGCGACCTTATTCAATTAATATTTGTCTGTCTTTGAGGTTACTTTAACTTTGACAGGTTAAGTGTATCCTTGGCACTCAGGGCCTCATATATTACGTTAATTAATAAACTCATCAGCCAAGCCCCACACGTAACAATATATATATATATATATATATATATATATATATATAAAATATATATTATACATACATATACATATACACATTTTTTTTAAAATTCATTGGCTACACGTGATAAATACTGTTGCAATACCTAAGCAATATAGTTAAATTTTTCCACTCCATCAGCCTCCAGGCAGAATACCCTACAACCATTATGAAACTGCTCACAATCAACTAATAATATATCAAGCCTTGTTTTTAATTCTTAATAAAATAAAAAAAAAGGAAAACAGGTTGGCAGCCAGTCAATTTTCTCAGCAATTTCGAAATTACAGCAGATATGTAAGAAATGGCATACCAACACTGCCATATGAGTAATTACAAAACAAACATCAAAATTAATATGTAAGAAATAATACAGAACTTCAACAATGCCATCACTGCAAGTTCTAAAAGAGATCATTATAAAAACACGTTTCTCTCAGGCAATTTCAATTCAATTACTTATTTCGTTATTAAATCCACTTTGGCTAAGATTGAAAAATACTAAAAACAAAACTAGCGTCAAACGTAATTCAACCTCTCTCTCTCTCTCTCTCTCTCTCTCTCTCTCTCTCTCTCTCTCTCTCTCTCTCTCTCTCTCTCTCTCTCTGTGTAAAGAATACCGAGTAAATTCTCTCACATTGAAACAGATGAGCCAAGTCAGGAATATTTCTGCAGAGAACTAAATCTCACTGAATTCCTACGACGGTGCACGCACTCCATCAGAGAGAGAGAGAGAGAGAGAGAGAGAGAGAGAGAGAGAGAGAGAGAGAGAGAGAGAGAGAGAGAGAGAGAAACTAATCCCAAAAAGGACACCCATCCGTTACAATGACCATTACGTATGAGTTTGTCTCGCGTCCAGAGCATTCAGTGCTTTCAATACGTTCCAGTTTGCTGTCACTGGAAAGGAAGGCAATTTTTGGAACTCCTCTTTTATGTCCAGCTGTTGCTATCGGTCAGAATGGATTTACACATCCCTCTCAGCCATATCCTTTCCTAAGACCAGACTCTAGATGGGATTCAACTGGCAAAACTTTATACTGCTTCCTGGAAAACTTCGTATATTTTACGGAAACTTACAGGCTTCACATTTTCAAGTTTAAGTTCAATTTTACTATTACTACATTATTCAACAGATGAAACCTATTCATATGGAACAAGCCCAAAGGGGCCATTGACTTGAAATTCAAGCTTCCAAAGAATATGGTGTTCATTAGGAAGAAGTAGGAGGAAATAAAGGGAAATATAGAAAGAAGAGATCCAACTATTACAAAAGAAAAAATAAATCAATAAATAGATAAAAATGTATTAAAATGCAAGAATAGTATTATGGTAGTAATGCGTTGCATCTTCCCTTGAACTTCTCTAGTTCCAGTTACACGACATCCTCTGGGAGACTGTTCCACAGTCCAACGGTGTGAGGAATAAAGAACCTCTGGAACTGAGTAGTAGTTCGACAGCGAGGCACATTTACTGCATATTGGTGCTACTGTTCAGCAAACCTGTTTGCTCTCGGCAGATAAAGGGAATCAGGGATCAATTGCGAATATAAAAGATCTCTGTTGAGATACAACTTACGAAAACGTGACAAACAAGAGACCATCCGTCGATGGTCCAAGTCATAACTGCTACTATTAGGAAACAGACACCTACCACCTGGAACCACTCTACCTAAAAGAGATAAATCTCTGGCAGAATCAGACAACCACACCGGAGAACAGTATTCTAGTAAAGGAAGTACAAATGACCTAAAACATGTTGTATTAATTTTATCACGGTTATAAATATGTGAGGCCTTACAAAAATACCAAACTTTCGTAAGGCAATTCCTGAAACTTTCATTAGATGTTTCTCAAAAGTTAGATGCGAGTCAAAAGTTACACCTACAATAGTTAAAGCGTCAGACTCATTCAGCAAGTTCCTGAAGAGGAGGATGGGGTGGGAAATCTGTATGAGATATACTAATGAATAGTGTTTTCGTTTTACTGGAGTTCAGCCTCATACCCCACCGACTACACCATTCCCTGAGGGCAGCTTCATTTCTCTTAAGTGGGGACTTTACTACACCCACAAGTGTTGCATCATCGACATACTGAACAATCTTGTTTTCCAGGCCAACAACCATATCACCTGTATACACTAAAAATAATAGTGGACCAGGAACACTGTCTTGTGAACTCCAGACATAATAGGTCTTGGTTAACTAAAGTTCCCGTCCACAGCAACTCGCTGTTGCCTACCTGTAAGCAAATCTTGAAGTAATCATAAAACAGATCCACCCACTCCAAGATTCTTAAGTTTATAAATAAGTACCTTGTGATTTACTAAATTAAAATCGGCACTAAAATCTATTTGAATAACTGCACTCAAAACCCCTTATCAAGGTTCCCTTCCAAATGGCACGTCCAGTCTAAAAGAGCCTCGCTGGTACCTAACTGCTTCCTGTATGCATGTTTACTATCAGGTAACAATTCTTTACATTCCACATACTCATATAGTGGCTTGAAAATAAATTTTTCAGCATCTTCGGAGAGCGCAGGGAGAATAGAGATATGCCTACAGTTACTGCAGTCCGCAAATACGCCACTATTTGAAACAGGCGCTGTATTGCTAAGCCTGAGCTCACCCTTAAAGATATTACGTCACATAAAATCTAAAGAATCTAGTAATGTTGGGAGACAACGAGCCAGAAATTTTTATAAAAAACAAGGGGAAGAAACCATCAGGATGTCCATCCCAGCTATCAAAATTATCCAGAACCTTCTCTACTTGAAAGTTTATAAACGTACAGAATTCACATTTTCGAAGTAAACATGAACTCAGTGCAATTTACTTGAAAGTTTTTAAAAAAAATCAAGCAATTTACGATTCATTTCCGTAAATTATTAAAAATTTACATTTTCTAAGCTACATGGCATTTTCGTGTAATCTGTGTGAAAGTTGAAAAAAAAATTCACGCCATTAGCGCACATAGGCTATATATAATGGATATATATATATATATATATATATATATATATATATATATATATATATATATATATATATATAATATATATATATATAATGGGCATTTTCTAAGCTACATGGCAATTTCGTGTAATCTGTGTGAAAGTTGAAAAAAAAAAATCACGTCATTAGCGCACACACATATATAAAGGCCATATTCTCATACAATTCTATATGACTTTTTTTTTTAACATTTACACAACATTTAAACTGTCCTAGTATCAAGAATGTCCACAAGAACTCGTTCAGTTATGTAAATAATGATTCACTTACGAATACATCTACTGGCATTCATTATGCGAGACCTGTGTGATACATACAACTAAAGATTAAGTGTATTCACTTGACGAATCTCCATTCCTCGATATTCTTGACACCAATAAACAACACTTTATCTACACATCATGATTAAGAACATGATGGATAAAGTAAAAGTGTGGTTAAAATATGTTAAAACTATCCCCCCCCCAACACGCACGCACACATAGGCTAATGACATCACCACACCAAAGGCGCCAGTCAGCTATGTTAGCCTGCACTTAAAGTGCTTGCTTATCACAAAGTGATGCACATTTCTGCACAATAGCCAGTATTTTAGGCCAACATCAATATCCTACTAGATGGCATATAATGAAATCTAACAATTCTATTCTACCCCCAATTACCCCATTTCACCCTGGGGTTCAGGCTCTGAATTAGCGCTTAAACAATCTACACATTCCAGTCTAACCTCAATTACCCCATTCCACCCTTGGAGGGAGAGGCTCTGAATTGGCGCTTACATGCCTCCAGACACACACCTTTCGTTTAATACATCAAATATGTTCCTAAATGTGTAGTATTTTCCACCCCATTGACCGCATCCAACCCCAGCATTATAAAATAAAACGACAATTTTCTTGATCTAATCGCCGAGACCCTTCTTTTGATGGCATGACTATCTTAAAACAAAAATGGTTCAGGAAAATGGAACATTAACACACTGAAATCCCAACATCTTAATGCTAACCTTATCATTTCACTGTGAAGTAAGACCTCTTCCCTTTGGTTTGTTCTCTGAGGACAAATGATGATAATAGGTCATAGAAGATGTAAATAACACTACTCTACAATTGTATAACACCAGATCATCTAGAACATGAAAGGGAACAACTTAACGCTGCTGACTTCATCACCTGCTTCAAAATCTTCACACACCATCTTTTCATTTCATTATGTACTAAGAACTCTGTACAGCCCTGGGTTTGGAACAATGAGGCAAATGATGCAGACAGGCGACAGAAAGTGGAAACTATAGTAATATATTACAAATTTAAGGACCTGAACTTACTGGGGTGAACCTGCATGATCTGTGTTAACTTTTACATGTTAGGCTATCACATAGCCTAAAATGAAATACCTATTTTTGCTAGTTATCTCCCACAGAAATTACTGATAATGGTAAAATGAATATAGTGCAATGCTGTCCAATTTTACTTGAAAGCAGTGAAAGGAATAAGGTTTATGAGGCAAGGTGAGAGAACACCATTCTATCATGTTTTTTTTTTTTTTTTTTTTTTTACATAGAGCTATGCATGGGTTATTTACCTTTTTGTGTTCAAGTGCTTTTCAGCAATTTTTTGTATATCATCTGGCCTAAGTTCTTTTAAATGATGTTTCTGAAATGATTACCCTTAATTCTTTCAATTTTAACTGAATATATAGCACCAAATTGGTGAATTTGTATTTACTTATGTTTAGCTTCATACTGGCCTTTATAATCTTACACTCTTGTCTATTAATGTCTTTGGTTTTTTGGCAAGAAAAAAAATGTTATTATCTTCAAAGACTGGAGCTTATAAGGTAGGAACAGGCACTGTAAGGTTGGTGGTTAGTACACGTCCTGGTAATTCATTCAATGTTTTATGGAAGCCTACATCAGGTTAGGTCATTTCCCCTGGTCATGTAGGGCCCGGCACTTTAGGCTAGGCTAGTCTAGGCGAGGTTAGATTAGGTTAGGTTAGGTTACACTGCCTCCCAAACAAAATTCCCGTTTCTCACTGTTGCCAACCATATTGTGCGTGTGTGCACGTGTATTGGGTTAACTTATAATTTCCAGGGTCAATTAATGTCCTTTTCAAAAGCACATCAGAAACTCTCATACAAACTAGGTCTATCCAATAAACCAGTTTACCCCTGAGGTCCTCCCACCAAATATACCGTATTAGCCTAGTGTGGCAAACACAAGCTATTGGCTTACATCCACTTTAAGGTTCTACAACGCTTACACCACAAGGTTAAGCAGCGAAAAAATAGATGGTTCATGTTTTTTGGGCAAGAAATTATTTCATCACACTATGTTACCCATCCTACTTATATTTACTGCATAAACATCTGTGTTTGAAAGGAAGGTCTGGGTATCCTACGCCTACATTTGACCTCTCCTAGATGGATATGCCTATACCTTTATACCAAAATTGGACTAACAAAGATTGTACTTACCAGTATATTCAAGAATAAGGCTGGCCTCCCATCCAAATCACGAGATTTAATCCGTAAAATTCCTCAGAAAATAATCCAACCCGGCCTTGACAGTTAGGCTATGGATCTAGAACTCGAAACTGAAACTTCATTTCACACCGTCATTCCGCCAGACTATTGGTATAACGATATTTAGAATGACCGATAGCAAGGCATAAGAGTTGAAAACTGTAATCAAACAAATAACAACGAAAGGTTATCGGCTAATTATTGCAGAAATTACACTGAAGCACTGTCACTGTGTCACGGAGTACGGAAAACTGTAAGCTGCTCCTTGTAAAGTTTTGTCGTTTCTCGATCGCAGGAGACAGCAAAATGACAGCTAGAACTTCGCTCTGTATACAACGTTAACATTACTTTTAAGCGTGATTATTCAATTTCATTGTAGTTTTTTCATTTTTTGTTTGACTTATACCACAGTATCCACAAAACATAATCTGTACTGTAGCAAACGATACTTCCTTATTAAAAAAAAAAAAAAAAAAACAATTTGTGACAGCTTACAGGGTAGATTGGTTTTTCCTACATTAAAGATGGACAGATGGCAATACAGCTGTGAAAACTGTACTTATAAATCGCTGACCTAACAGATAGGCTATTTATCAACTCTGTCGATTTGTAACAAATGACTGTAATAAAAAAAAAGTTATCCTACACCAGACCAACTTACCCATCAGGTTAATTTGTCGTAGGGTGGAATGAAACACAGATTTGGTACATCAATCTCGTTTATTAGAGAAAATATTGTGCATTATACATACATCAGAGACTCTATGAAGTGCAAATCTAGTCATTTTCTCTCATTAGTCTATATACATATGGCGTCATGTTTCCATGGCTGGTTAACAAAGCTTAAGTGGTATCAGAGTCCTCACATGACTGGTACTAAGAATCTCTCGCTTTCTCTCGAGAAATGAATGTAAAAAGGAAAAGAAATTCGAATGCACTCAATTTTATTCATAAGTCAGACGTCACGTCACACCTAGCAAGCTATACATATATTTTGCAGTTAGTTATGATGTCATAAGCATTAAATGTTTCTTTCATATCACCTTAACCATCTCTTCTCGGGGAGAAATGTTCTCTTGTATCAGTATGGAATCTAAATGAAGTGGAACACACTAAAGAAGCAGCAGCGAACGAACACGGCGTTCCTTTGTGTTGTTGGCCATGAGAAAGACTAATCGGCAATTTTTACAGAGGTAAAAATACTCTCTATCTCCCAGTATACTGTATGTATATATATATATATATATATATATATATATATATATATATATATATATATATACATATATATGTGTATGTATGTATGTACTGTATATATATATATATATATATATATATATATATATATATATATATATATATATATATATAAACATATACACACAACATATGGTTTCAAACGCCGGATGAAGGTTTTTCTCTCTCTCTCTCTCTCTCACAATACATTTTCAAAACATGTCGATGGAACTCTCTCTCTCTCTCTCTCTCTCTCTCTCTCTCTCACACACACACACAGAATTAGTACTATAGCTGGTGATCATTACCCAATCCATTTTCAAAACATGCCGATGGAACTCTCTCTCTCTCTCTCTCAGCGAAATAGTACTGGTTGGTGACAATTTCATAATAACTCTTCAAAGCATGCCGATGTAACTCTCTCTCTCCCTCTCTCTCAGACAACGGTTTTGAAAACACCCGTGAGAAGGGTCAGCTAGCTAACGGTTGGTATCTCAGGGTTCGGCTTCAAAACAGTCAAAACGAGTTGGAACGTCTTCTCTCACTGCGTGCTTGCGTGCCTGCGTGCGTGCAGGATTGAGGGTGTGACTGGGAGATCATTCTCAGAAGGTAATATCCTTAAGTTGTGCAAGGTGGATTTATATATATATACACACACACACACATATATATATATATATATATATATATATATATATATATATATATATATATATATATATTATTTACTATATATAAGTATACACATATAATATATATATATATGGGTGTGTGTATGTGTATATGTATGTATATATGTTTGAGTAAAAACGCAGAATTTCATGAGCTATTAGTTCACGGTTTAACACAAAGCTTTTAACTATTTTCTTAAACAGGAATAGGTTGCAACTAAACCATGAATTCCAGAGTGTAAAGGACAAAAAATCCGATTCCTAGTCCCATAATTTTTCCTCTTAGCAAGCGCAATTGTAACCTAATATGACACACACAATATACTAAGCTAGGAGCAAGAAATTTACCCTAATGCGAGAGATATAAAAAAAAAAATGATTTTGGGAGGCCGGTCATGGTTTATAGAGGGCAATTTTATTCCTAAATATTTACATAACACGCACATGACAATCTTGAAAAATTTCAGTTTTAAGAATTCATACTACACTTTCCAGTAATGGCTGACAAAAATGTCCTATTTCTGTTCCTATAAATTTTTCAAAGGGGCGTCAAACTGATATATTTGCAACTTGATACCAAGTTCTGTATAGATTCAAGATGTCCTATTTTCTTTAAAATTTAAATTTCCTTATAGATTTCTAATGTTCCACGTGTTTAGAGTTTGATTTCGATTGTCTTACAGATATAAAAAAGCGCAGACATTTTGGCCCTTCAGGATTACACAGGATCTAATCTCCGCAGAAACATCGACTTTCATTCTCTCTACGAGACCAGAACATCTCCAAACACATCACTTCATTTGTCACCCTTTCAGGCTTCTTTGTTCTATATATAATAGACATGTATTCCTCTTAAGAGCTTCCATCTTTTTTTTTTATTCACATTCAACGTCACTAATTCACTTCCATAATCCATATTCTATATATAATAGACATGTATTCCTCTTGATAGCTTCCATGTTTTGTGTGTGTGTGTTTTTTTGTCTTTCATTCACACTCAACGTCAATGATTCACTTCCACAAAGTGCTTCTCAAGTTCTAGCTGCCTTTCTTAATCCACAAACTTCGTTAATTTACCTGTTTTCACATCCTACCACTATTCATGGGTCTCCACCATTCATGGGTATCTACTATTCATGGGTATGCACCATTCATGGGTATCCACCTTTGTCAAAGTCCAGGTTAAACTCGTGCTAAGTAAAGTAGACGGCCGCACAAAGATATCGTTTATTAGTATGATTTGTCGACCACAACAATATAGAAATGGGTTTATATAACACTTTGATCGCCGAGGGGCTAGTACTAAACACGGCGTCCCAAGGAGCTTCCGCCATGTTTAGTACTAGCAGGTGGATACCTACCGGATAAATACCAATTTATGGTATCAGCTCTTAAGTCATCAGGAACAAACCACTGCTCTCTATTATACACACACACACACACACACACACACACACACACACATATATATATATATATATATATATATATATATATATATATACACACATAGGCCTATATATACATAATTATATATATACATATATATATTAATTTATATATATAGATGTATGTATATAATATATATATATATATATATATATTTATATATATATATATATATATATATATATATATATATATATATATATATATATATATATATATATATATATATATATATATATATATATATATATATATATATATATATAATATCGAAAATATCTTGCCTCATTCCAACTGGGCAGGCTTTTCCACAAGTGCATAATCCCACCTTCACCAACGAGCGCAAGGTAAGCACAGATTATATTTATATATATTTTCTTGATTCTCATGAGAGTTGCGAGGGAGAAGATGCGATAATCAAAAGCTGTGAAGAAACGTCGGTGTGACTCCTATAATGTTTTAGATAATTGGTTATAAGATGAAAAGAAAAATGCCAAAAATTATTAATATTTTGGTGCTTCAAATTCCTTGATGCAAAGGGGGATGAAACGATACAGTCCTGACGATAGTGAAAGGAAAATAAATACATGAATAATGATTAATAATGAATTATGAATACGTGAAAAATTATTAATAATATTTAATACATAAATAAATGACTACTGAATCACGGATGAATAATAATAATGAATACATGAATAATACATGAAACTTGAAAAATACATGAATAATGATTAATAATAAACAATACATGAATAATAATAACAATAAATCACACGCTAATAATAATAATAATAATAATAATAATGATAATAATAATAAATGAATAATGAAACGCTCCATCCCAGTAAATTATCAGAATAACGTTAAAATCGCGGAGTGAGTATCCATCCCACTCACGAAAAACAAGTTCGGATTTCTATTTAATATTTCATAGAAAGATTTCTTTGTAACATTTCATAGAAAGATTTCTACGTAACATTCCATAGAAAGATTTCTACGTAACATTTCACAGAAAGATTTCTACGTAACATTTCACAGAAAGATTTCTACGTAACATTTCACAGAAAGATTTCTAAGTAACATTTCATACAAAGATTTCTACGTAACATTTCATACAAAGATTTCTACGTAACATTCCACAGAAAGATTTCTACGTCACATTCCACAGAAAGATTTCTACGTATCATTTCATAGAAAGAGGTTCTCGGCGTACCAGTGTCTGCGAGGGAGAGAAGAAAAAATTTTTTTTTCGGGCTTCAAGGCAAAGCCTACATATAGATACAGCCTACGTACACTGCGAGTGGAAATTATATAGGTTATATGTACAGCGGTACCATTTGCATACATACATACATACATACATACGTACATAGCGTCGTTTTGGGTGTATGTATTTATGTTTGTATGGTATCGAAAGGTAAGGAATTCATGGTATTCTTACCTTTGGGACATATGTATGAATATACATACACGCGTGTATATATATATATATATATATATATATATATATATATATATATATATATATATATATATATATATATATTCATAAATACAACATATATATACACGTATATATATACATACATATATATAATCATATTCGCACGCATACGACTATGTACAGGTCATCATATGCTTCTAATGAAAGATATTGACAAATATCATTAACGATAATTGTATGTGTGTGTATGATAGCAAGTCACATAAAGCTCTTAATAATTCAAAAGAGTTGGTTACAAAAAAAAAAAAAAATTCATAAAATGCACATATTAAAATAACAATTAAACAGTACCCAGTAAGTTTTCTGTTCGTAACTTTAGGTATTATCTTTCAAATTATATAAAATCAACTGCTATGAGCTTTCCAGCAAATATTTTCTTTAACAAATATATCATTTCTCGCTTAAAACACCTTTTAGCTTGAAATAATAATAATAATAATAATAATAATAATAATAATAATAATAATAATAATAATAATAATAATAATAATAATAATAATCCAACACATTTCCAATCTAAAATACGTAAATATACCACGAATAATCAGATAAGAAACTAATAAATGCATTTCAAGAAAATTCGAAAGGTTGGAGTTAATATCTAACCTAACAAAAAAAAAACAAAAAAAAATTTTCTCAAAACACCAATAAACTAAGCGTCAAGTATTAATAAAAGTACTAAATGCCAAGTAATTAAATTTCATTAAAAATTCTAAATGTTTTCTACTTGTAACCCACTTTCATACACAGTTAAGTATACATAGTATATTTGTATATACACTCCTTCAAAGATTTCCTTCCCCCCGCCCCCCCCCCCCCCGTGGTGGTGGGGGCGAAGGCCTTGACTCAAAACAACTTATCTACATGAATCCAGCTGACTCAGCTAAAATCTACAGGAAACTACACTAGCTGATCCAGTGGGGGGAGGGGGGGGAGAGGCGGGCACTGGGCACGTGCCCCACCGTGAAAAATAATCATAAAATAATCATGTTGAAGATTTAGATCATAATAACATAAATATAAAAATGGGGAAAAGTAAAAAATCGATTAAAGAAATATATATATTATACATATATATATATATTATATATATGAAAATTGCTGGCCCCCCATAAAATTTTTCTGGATCTGCTAGTGGGCAGCTACATAACATGAGGAGGCTACATGTGTATACTATACACTCTACTTGTACAGTGAAATACGTTGTTAGTATATATTAAAATATAAGCGATATTACATACAGTATGCTGTTCATGCATACATATATACACATATTCATACACACGGAGCATATACATACTGAATTGATGCAGTATATGCATATAATTATATATACGTATACATATTCATACATACAAACAAGTATATATGCTGTAAACACACACATACATATATACGTACATACATACCCATATATATATATATATATATATATATATATATATATATATATATATATATATATATATATATATATATATATATATATATATATATATATATATATATATATATATATATATATATATATATATATATATATATATATATATTGTTACCAGACAGAAGTCTAGAAAAGAACAGTTATTTTTGCAGAGCTGGTAAATTAGATAATGGGCCGTACTTGGGTTACAGTATACTTGACACTTGCAATGATACAATATCAACTGGTGACAAAGAACTGAATTGAATATAGAATTTAGACCAAAGACCAAGCACTGGAACCTACAAGGTCATTCAATGCCGAAATGGAAATTGACAGTAAAAGGTTTGAAAGGTGTAACAGGAGGAAAACCTCACTGTTGCACTATGAAGAAATTGTTAGGAGAGGTGGAAAGTAAGATGGAAGAAAGAGAATAATGAAAGAATACGATACAGTGAATGGGACGAAAGGGGCTGCATGGTGACACAGAAGATAAACTACAAAGACTGGTAAAAAGAGTTTGAAAGTATTGATTAGGGGAATGTATGGAAATGAAATCTTTGCAAGAGTAAAGTTTTTACAGCAGATAGAAGCTTGCAAGAATGAGGGTTCAAGTTACAAAAATACTCCTTAATATTGAATTCCATTCGCTATGGGAATAACTTACACCCAGTTAGCTGTCTGTTATAGGTCTTGTGGTGGTCTACTTATATTGAAGAATGAGAGCAACAGGTTGGTGAGCAGATGCATAAGTCTTGTAGGGGTGGGTGGCGGGGGGAGGAGTGAAGAATTTTGACATTTTGACTGGGAATGGAACAGGTGTTACTAATGGAAAGGTGTCTCTGCTTAGCGAGTACAATTTTTCGCAAAATACACAGAGATTTAAATAGTTATGTGTAGGGTAGGTCCAAGCACAGCCAATGGGTCTTTCGTCCAGGCATCTGAAGCAGTTGATTTGGATAGGTTTCTGTGGAGGGTTTCTTAATTCAGCTGTTGAAGATAAATAGATACATAGGTTGATAGACAGACAGACAGACAGACAGATAGATAGATAGATAGATAGATAAACATACAGACAGATAATAGACATAACTGGTTTTAACAACAAGCCGCTTCCTCATTGAGAAAGTGGCTTAAATCAAGAGGTGAAAATATTAAATTAAACAGCAGTGTTTTTCACTGTTTAACAAAGCCATGCTATTATGGGAAACGTCTTATTGACAATAAATATGACAGGACCCAAGAATAAGGCGATATCCAGATGGGTGCGTGTCAATAATGTAATATATAAGATGATGACAGACTTTCTTCATATATATATATATATATATATATATATATATATATATATATATATATATATATATATATATATATATATATATATATTATATTTATGTATGTATGTATATACATTCCTATACAAACCATACAACAATCTTGATATGTTTCAAAGGAAAGTGTCTTCATACCTTGAAAGCACAACAACAACAAAAAAAAAAAGGACTCAATCAAAATGAAATAAGACACAAAACACAATGAAAACAAAAACATCTCAATATCTAAACTCAAGCTAAAGAAGCCTTCGGCCAGTCGCTTACAGTACAGATGAAGAAGCTACGTACACACTTTCCTGAATTTGAAAACACGTAAAAATATCTTAAAAAACTGACGGAGCCAAAGGAGAACTTATGACTTTATTTGGGACCTCACTTGCGGCGAGAATAAGCAGCGCACAAAGACATGATACACGATCCAATCTTACTTCTTGTTACCAGTAAGGGAAAGATCATCATCAATCATCATTCTCTCTCTCTCTCTCTCTCTCTCTCTCTCTCTCTCTCTCTCGATAATTAAGACCAAGATCTTCACTAGATTTCCCCCTCCTTTCTCTGGCAGGAAAAGCGGGTGATAAATTACATTAAACACTGGAGTTTTAGATGAGATATATAAGAGGGTACCTGGCACAGTTGATGGGCAGGGTATGTCTCTGAGACGGGAGGAATGGGGAAGGGATAAAGTAGCACGTCAAAAGAGAAAAAATGGGGCAGACCCATGTGATGGTGTTACTGAAATGAGAGCTTATGTTTAGCATACAATAATTATGTGTATATATATACATATACATGTTTATATATATGTATATATAATATATATATATATATATGTATATATATATATATATATATATATATATATATATATATATATATATATATATATATATATATATATATATATATATATATATATATATATATATATATATATATATATATATATATACCTTGGCAAATACAAAGCTAAAATCAATAAAACTTGAGAATTTTATATATATATATATATATATATATATATATATATATATACATATACTTATATATATACATATATATATATACATATATACATATATATACATATGTATATATAAACAAAGGTAATTTCACACAAGTAACTCAGGGGAAAATAAAATATAAAATGTCTGACTGACCAAAACAAGGAAAATATAAGTACAAGATTGACAAAGAATTACATGGTGTCACAACACTCAGGGTCACTGGCGACGAAAATTAAGAACCGGTATCAACGAGTCATTCTCCCAAAGGCCGGCTGATTAACGAGGGATAAGAATGATCAGGTCTTCACTGAGTAACAGGTTAGAGTGGTTAATGATAGTTAGTGAACAATTATGGTTATTCAAGCTTAACGAACCTTATTGACTTGTCATGGGTAATGAAGTGGTTAATGCTCATTTATTCTTTGGAAGCTTGATTCTCAAGTCGATGGCCTCTATGGTGGGTTTGTTCCATATGAATAGGGTTCATCTTCTGAATAATAATAATAATAATAATAATAATAATAATAATAATAATAATAATAATAAAAGATAACTGCAAGTAATGGTTTATCAACGATAGTAATTAATATTAGTGTTAACGCTGTTAATAATGTTAATGAATAAAATATGTTCATAAACGACTCTAATTAGTTATCAATCGATAATATTTCATAGTGATTATCAAAGAACCGTGGTTAGTTGCTTAAATAAATGGTTAGCCTTAGTTGATAATCGATACTAGTCAGCTGGTAGCGGTCATTCCATGTTAAAAAGTTAAGTATACCTTAGTTTTACCAGACCACTGGGCTGATTAACAGCTCTCCTAGGGCTGGCCCGAAGGATTAGACTTATTTTACGTGGCTAAGAACCAATTGGTTACTCAGCAACGGGACCTACAGCTTATTGTGGAATCCGAACCACATTATAGCGAGAAATGAATTTCTATCACCAGAAATAAATTCCTCTAACTCTTCATCAGCCGGCCGGGGGAATTGAACTCCGGCCTATCGAGTGACAGTCCGAAGCTCTACCGACTCACCCAACGAAGGGCTATTCCATGTTAAAGAACGCTACTGGTTAGTTATTAAAGGAAAGTGGTTAGTTCTCGCTAATCGCTGTTAGTTCCTAGATGGGATAGACGGCCTTCAAAAAACTTACCAATACTGCTTGGTATATGTCATCTATATAAGATCGTACTTTAATTTGCCGAAGTTCACTTATAACAAGGATTCCTAATCATCCTAAAATTCTTCACAGCTGCAAAAACAGAAAAAAAAATTGTGTAAAAATAACTACGTGTAAGCAATGAGCAAATAAAAGCTCATGAAAACACAGAAATCAAATTTTGTAAAAAAAAAAACTACGACAAGCAAATAAAAGCTCATGAAAACACAGAAATCAAATTTTGTAAAAAAAAAAAACTACGACAAGCAAATAAAATTTCATGAAAATACAAAATAAATGTGTAAAAAAATCACATGTAAGCAACAAGCAAGTAAAAGTTCATGGAAATACAGAAAAAAATTGTGTTAAAAACACATGTAAGCAACGAGCAAATAAAAGTTCATGAGTACAGAAAGGTGAAAAACATTTTGGAACACATTGGTAAGCATGATTATGAAATTAAACCACTGTTGTTGAAATGCCCCGAACAAAAATGTATAAAATTCAAATAAAGGATTTCAATTAAATGTCAGGGCTGGAACATCAAAAACAACTCATCAAAAGTAGAGAGAGAGAGAGAGAGAGAGAGAGAGAGAGAGAGAGAGAGAGAGAGAGAGAGTATTTCCAATTTCACATGTATAGATAAAGAGAGTTGGGTACCAGAAAAGTACCAGAAAAGAGAGAGAGAGAGAGAGAGAGAGAGAGAGAGAGAGAGAGAGAGAGAGAGAGAGAGAGAGAGAGAGAGAGTTAATTTTGAATTTCACATTTATAGACAAACGACAGTTGGGCGAGACGGGTGCCAAAAGAATATCGAGAGAGAGAGAGAGAGAGAGAGAGAGAGAGAGAGAGAGAGAGAGAGAGAGAGAGAGAGAGAATGTGTATCATGTTTGTAGAAAAATCCAGATGTGGTTAAAGGCTGAAAGGTAGCAATTGCATGTTGGTAGCACAAATATGAGGGAGAAACAAAATCAAATAAATAAAAAAAGTGACGAGATAAACAGGAACTAAACAGAATTAGCTATTTCATGAGAAAATCAAAAGATTTTGGTAAAGGCAGAGAAAAACTGATTCAATAGAAACTACGAAGAAAAAATGGCAGCTGGCCATTTCATATGAAATATACCCCAGACGATCTCATTCTCTGACGCCATAATTACTACAACGAGTCCACCGAATCGCCCCCTGTGCTCCCCAGAATGGCGTCTTCCTAAATGTGGAGTGAATATTTCACCAAGTTAAAGTTTGAGACAGATAAGGGGAATCGGGCTGAAGAAACACTACAGGACCTTTTCCACGGTGGGCCGCATAAGGCAAACTGTAAGCTGTATTCCCTTTTACTCATTTCTCTAGATCTAACCCATTACGCCATATTCTTTGGAAGATTGAATTTCAAGTCAATGGCCCCTGTTGCGGGCTTCTTCCATGTGAATAGGGTTCATCTTCTGGATAATAATAATAATAATAATAATAATAATAATAATAATAATAATAATAATAATAATAATAAAAAGTACCCAAAATCATAGGAAATTAGGCACGATCCCAAGATCCCTGGAAAGGAATCTAGAAAAACTAGATGCCGAAGTTGCTCCAGGACTCATGCAGAAGAGTGTGCTACTAGAAACAGCGCACATAAGTGAGAAAAGTGATGGACTCCTGAGGAGGCAGGATGCAACCCGTAAACCCACACTATAAAAACCACTCAGTCCAATATGGTGACTGTGATCGACAAAAAAAAATAAATAATAATAATAATAATAATAATAATAATAATAATAATAATAATAACACTCATCTGTTGTAGTTTACCTTTTGTTTTGTGTTAACAGAGCTCCTCTGTATACCTGTCTTTTAAGATTAAAAATATTATTCTACAAACCCTCTTGTGTCCCTCGGAATACTTCAGAAATCATTAAATACAAGTGTTGAACGAGATACATTTAGCTTTAGCTTCTTACAAACATACCGCAGCCCTCCAAAATCTAATCCTTCTTATTTCCTGTTTCATCAAAGTATTTGGGGAAGCAGCTGAAAAACACTGAAGAAATAACTCCACCCTTTGTATGGTGTTGATACAAACGTATTTGCTTAAACTTCTTCAAGTCCCAAGTATTCTCAATGCCCATGGGCGCCAATGACCCGCGCGCATTTTCCCGAGATGTAACCGAGTACGGGACCTTTCCCTGAAAAAAAGCGGGACGCCATATCTTAAAAAGTAACCATAGATTTTCTTGAAAATAATCTCATTGTTTCCCACACCAAAATAATACGCAACCTAACCTAACCTAACCTAACCTAGGGACATGGCAAAAAACCGGGGATGGTGCAATACTAGCAAATATTTCAGGAATTTGCTCCCCGGGACACAATTCACTAGTGCGTCATGCGCCCGTCCCTTGTCTAAAAAAAATAAAAAATAAAAGCCAGACGAAATTTTGTCTGAAATTTAACACTAATCTGATTTTTAAACAAAATACAATTTATCATGGTATTTTCCATGAATAAAATCCTTAGCATTAAGTTTCCCTGGGTAAGTATCAGCATGCCTTATTAATTTCTACAGCTTTTTTGAAGTCTCTCCATTCTTAGCTAGTAATTATGGCCAAATTACATTATAATTTACTGCAATAATTATAATGTCATCTCGTGACAAGAGTTTACCAGTGACCATTTACAGCCAAGAGGACTCTTCCTAGCGATCAGAATCTGTTCAATACGTTAGTCTTTAGTGACAAATCTTTCTTGTAAATCAAATTTTTTTTATAATTTCTCATAATTCATCGTCAAATTTGACAATCCTTATTGAAAGAGAATCGGTTATTTGATAATGAACACATTTGTTATTTGTGCATGATTGAAGGGAACTGGAAAAGTGAGATCATTGAAGTAATGCATCCTGTGTGCTATGGTGTTGGCGTGGTTATAAGATTCCTGAATGTTTTTGGAAAAAATTCCCGATATGAGATTCCTAAGGTTCTTGTAAAAAATTACCAATATAAAATTCCTGAAGGTTTTTGGAAAAGAATTCCCGATATAAGAGTCCTGAAGGTTTTTGGAAAAACTTCCTCTATGTAAGATTTCTGAAGGTTTTTGGGAAAAAATTCCCGATGTAAGATTCCTCAAGATTTTAGGAAAAATTCCCGGTATAAGATTCCTGAGGATCTTTAGAGAAACATTCCGCTGTAAGATTCCTGAAGGCTTTTGGAAAAAATTCCAGATATAAAATTCCTGAAGATTTTTTGAAAAAAAAATTCCCGATATAAGTCCTGAAGGGGTTCGCAAAAATTCACGGTACAACTGCTGCAGGCTTTGGAAAAATTCCCGATATAAGATGCCTGAAGGATTTTGGAAAAATTCCCGATATAAGATTCGTGAAGATTTTTGGAAAAATTCCTGATACAATATTCCTGAAAAATTTTGGAAAAAAAATTCCTGATATAAGATTCCTGAAGGTTTTTGAAAAACAAAATCCTGATATGAGTCCTGCAGGTTTTTGGAAAAAATTCCTGAAATAAGATTCCTGAAGACTATTAGAAAATAATTCCCAATATAAGATTCATGGAGATTATTGGAAAAAATTCCCGATATAAGATTCCTGAAGATTATTGGAAAAAATTCCCGATATAAGATTCCTGAAGGTTATTGGAAAAATTCCCGATATAAGATTCCTGAAGGTTTTGGAAAAAATTCCCGATATAAGATTCCTGAAACTTCTTGGAAAAAATTCCCCAAGATAAGATTCCTGAAGGTTTTTGGGAAAAATTCCCGACTGTAGCGTGCAGTTTTAGTTGTCTGTCCGTCCGCATTTTTCTGTCCGCCCTCAGATCTTAAAAACTGCTGAGGCTAGAGGGCTGCAAATTGGTATGTTGATCACCCACCCTCCATTCGTCAAACATACCAAATTGCAGCCCTCTAGCCTTTGTAGTTTTTATTTTATTTAAAGTTAAAGTTAGCCATGATCGTGCGTCCGCACCGTTATAGGTGCCAACAACACAGGCCACCACTGGGCCATGGCTAAAAGTTTCATGGACCGCGGCTAAGAGTTTCATACAGCATTATACGCTGTACTGCGCCGAAGAGACTTCGGCGCATTTTTTACCTATTTCTGTCACTGCCATCTTTCAGGGAAGCAATAAAGTCATAAGAATATGATAATGCAACAATCTTAGGTACAATAACACCTCAGCTTAATGGACCTCAACGGACTTCTGTACTTATCAGCTACATAATCATCATTTTTTGCTAAGCTGCCATTTTGGAATCGTTACTTTTTGAGATAAATGCTGAGTGTAAAGTAAAGGTTAGGTCAAGTTAGAAGCTAAGTGGAATTGCGGTTACGAAGCCAGACCCCTTAAATGTCTGATAAACTGAGGTGCTGGTGTACTATATTTTGTTAAAAAGAAAAAAAAAATTCTGGGTTAACTACGAGCCAACATAATAAAAAAGTAAAAATTGCGCTGAAGTTTCTTCGGCGCAATCGAGTTTTCTGTACAGCGTATAATCAAGGTCACCGAAAATCGATCTATCTTTCGGTGGTC
This sequence comes from Macrobrachium rosenbergii, assembly GCF_040412425.1. NCBI lineage: Eukaryota > Metazoa > Arthropoda > Malacostraca > Decapoda > Palaemonidae > Macrobrachium > Macrobrachium rosenbergii. The sequence continues at coordinate 8,655,824 of NC_089777.1, read as the reverse complement.
TCGTTATAATGCTGTTGAGCCGCCGCCCATGAAACTTTAAACACGGCCCGATGGTGGCTTGTCCTAAATTGTTGCCAGATGCACGATCATGGCTAGCTTTAACCTTAAACAAAATAAAAACTACTGAGGCTAGAGGGCTGCAATTTGGTATGTTTGATGATTGGAAGGTGGATGTAGTTTTGTAAGATCTGAGGGCGGACAGAAAAATGTGCGGATGGACAAAGTCGGCACAATAATTTTCTTTTCAGAAAACTAAAACTATGAAACAAAAATAATTTCTTACTAAAAAAAAAAACACTAACAACACAAATATAATTTCTTGACCTGCTTTGTGCTCATCACAAAGCAAACGTGGCATAACTCGCATTACTTAAATAAGAAGACTGCTAAATCAAATAATGGAAAACATATCACCATGAAATAAAACGCTGAGCAGGTCTAGGCAGCAACATTATATGCTACTCATGATGGGAAAATTGACTTGACGAGAGAGAGAGAGAGAGAGAGAGAGAGAGAGAGAGAGAGAGAGAGAGAGAGAGAGAGAGAGAGAGAGATAGCATTCTTTTTCAAATTAAGGATAGTGGATGTAGGACACAAACTTACACAGAAAGAGACAGAGAGAGAGAGAGAGAGAGATGAGAGAGAGACTATATATATATATAGAGAGATAGAGAGAGAGAGAGAGAGAGAGAGAGAGCCAGCCTGATGTCTTTCGGGTTACTATGCAAGAACTTTTGCAAGGGAGTATATCCATTCTTTTTTATGATTATGAAAGCCATTCTCTTTCAGTCATTTATACTTTCTGGGAAAGGAAGAGTATTCTCTTTCTCTCTCTCTCTCTTACCATCAGTGTTCACCCGCCCCATTTATCTCTTTTAGAATTACGTGAAATAACTAAGCTTACATGACTACTGTATACATCAGTCTTGATATAGTGTGTGGAAAGGGAGGGGGGATGGTTGGGAGGGAAGATGGATAGGATAGAGGTGGTGGTGGTGGTGGTGGTGGTGGTGGTGGGGGGGGGTGTCGCAACTTCCTTCCATACAAAAGAGGAAAGTTCTGTATTTTTTGTACCCAGCTGTATAATATCTATATACACATCGTTTTTATTCACCGTGAACAAGCAAAGAAGAGCAGTTTATGGAATGTTTATACAATGTAGAGCCTGGTAACCTTCCTATTCTATTTCTCCTCCTAATATCCATATTTCTGAGCTTTCGGGCATTTACACGAATAACCAGAGATGCATACAGTCTTCCAGCCCCAAAGTCACCACTTCACTCTTTTTTTTCAAGTTACAACTTCACTGGAGACAGATATAAATTATAGTTGGCATTTTACAAGAGTTCGTCTCCACTGCCCAAACCACTGATTTATTTTTACTTATTCTCGTCTCACGGGAAACATTCAGTCATTTATCTTTTTTATTTTCCCTCAAAACTCCTTACCAATAAAACTGGCTGGATTGGTTGGTGGACATATGTTTGCTAAAGCAGAAGATTTCCCTGTTTTTAATCATTTTATTTTTTTCAATTTCCTTAATATTCCTTACCAATAAAACTGGCTGGATTGGTTAGTGGAAATATGTCTGTTAAAGTAGTAGGTTTCCTTAATCACTTTCCCTTTTTATATTTCCACAATTTCCTTACCAATAAAACTGGCTGGATCGGTTAGTGGAAATGTCTGTTAAAGCAGCAGGTTTCTTTGCTGCTAATCACTTTCCCTTTTTATATTTCCACAATTTCCTTACCAATAAAACTGGCTGGATTGGTTGGCGGAAATATGTCTGTTAAAGCAGTAGGTTTCTCTGCTGTTAATCACTTTCCTTTTTTCTATTTCCTCAATATTCCTTACCAATAAAACTGGCTGGATCGGATAGTGGAAATATGTCTGTTAAAGCAGAATGTTCCTCTGCTTTTAATTCACATCAGTATCTCCATTTTCACACTCATTCACAAACAGCCCGCCGAAGTTTGAGCAATTAACAGATTGTAACGCACGAGTGTTGACCGCGGTTGTGTGGTCCATTTCACAAGAAAGAGTAGAGATAATTTTGATTTTCCCACCTGGTTTTTAACCAAGGGAATCAATGACTGTTTTTTTTTTTTTATTTTTCAAGTCACACAGCACGATACTGGTTATCCGTACAGCTACGAATGAAGAGATAACTGGGATGTTTGAAAAACGGAAGAGAACTTATCTATAACAGCATTTTTGTGTGTATTCTCGTTTCAAAAAAGCACCTTTAATATTTCTTTTGTATATGAGTATACTTCTTAAGCCATCATCCACTGCGCTAAAACATGAATTTTCACCTCGTAAAGTATTCATTTATTTCCAAAGGAATGCGCAAAGTAGGAACTCTAGCACTGCACCCACGTATGTGTATACATAGTAGATAAGCATGAGTGTATATACATGCACACGTATTCATTAATGTCTGACGACAAAGAGTCTATTATTCACTTTCACACGACAATCATGAAACGCCTCTCGCACAAAACTGCGAGCTTGTATTGAGTGATATTGGCTACACAATAACATAAATTATACAAGGAAACATGACTATTGATTTCGACCTCATATTTCACCCAACGCTGACCCTGAATGACCCTCCTCCCCTACCCCTGGATGATTTAGAATTTGGAGAAACGAGATTTTCTGTTGTCAATACCAAACTTTCCAAATTCCGCAGTTGCCGGGACATCCCCAGATTTGGGGAAACGGCAGGAATGTCCTTCAGTTACTTAAGAGACGTTGATCTTACGCCTTCTATCTTTTTTTTAAATGGAAAACGAAGCCAATCACAGACATACACGTTAATCCGCACGTTAGACTTTAACGCAGACATCCTTTAATCAGGCCATCTGTCGTTACTCCGGCATCGGGCGAGGGCAAAATAAGGTCAGTTTCTACGAAGATGGGAATCCCGTAAAGATGGGGAGCGCTGTTGCTAGAACAAAGGCCGCAGACACCCATTTCCACAGCGTTGACCACAGCGATGAGGCAGAGGATGAAGGGTTTTCTGGAAAGAAAATGGGGAAAAGTTAAAATATAAATAAGCGTATGTGAAAATACTTGAATAAGTGCATAAATAAAATCATATCCGCAAACGATAAATACTTTGATAAGCGAACAAGTAAATAAATGAGCAAGTAGAAAACTAGATATAAAATTATATATGAACAAATTATGGAATAAGAAGAACATAAAAAACTGATAAATAAATAAGTGAAAATACCTGAATAAGTGGATACATAAAAACGTATCCGCGAACGATAAATACTTAGATAAGCGAATAAGTAAAGAAATGATCAAGTAGAAAACTAGATATAAACTTTTATATGCACAAATTATGGAATAACAAAAATATAAAAAACGATAAATAAATAAGTGAAAATACTTGAAGAATTGGATACATAAAAACATATCCGCAAACGATAAATACTTTGATAAGCGTATAAGTAAATAAATGAGCAAGCAGAAAACTAGATATAAACCAATAAATAAGCAAATGATCGAAAAACTAAAAATTACCAAAATGAAGGTCTTGAAATAAACCAGCAAAATGAATCTATATAGATATATTAATGACAATATAATAACACATAACTGGATAAACAAAAATTTTTCAGGTCTATTGAGCGTTCTTTTAATATTTTTAAGCGAGACTAATATGAATTAATTTAATAATGAAAAATTCACAAAATAAAAGTTATAATTACGTAATATCACAAATCATGAGAGACATATGCATAGCAAAAAATGCCTCCAGAAAATTATCCAGTTTCATCTGCGTTTCCTTCGAAATAAATCCTTAGTAAAATCAGCAACTAATTTAGAGGCAAAGAGCAGAATTATGTTCTTCAACAACATGAGATAAAGAAATAAATTCTTGGTAAAATCAATTACTAATTTAGAGGCAAGAGCAAAACAATGTCCTTCAAAAATATGAAAATACAGAAATAAATCCTTGGTAAAATCAGCTACTATTTTAGAGGCAAGAGCAGAATAATGTTCTTCAAAAACATGAAATCAGAAAAAATTCTTGGGAAAATCAGCTACTGATTTAGGGGCAAGAGGAGGATAATGTTCTTCAAAAATGTAAAAATACAGAAATAAATTCTTGGTAAAATCAGTTACTATTTTAGAGGCAAGAGCAGAACAATGTTCTTCGAAAATATGAAATACAGAAATTAATCCCTGGTAAAATTAGTTACTATTTTATAGACAAGAGCAGAACAATGTCCTTAAGAAACACGAAATACAGAAATAAATCATTGGTAAAATCAGCTACTATCCTAGAGGCAAGAGCAGAACAATGTTCTTCAGAAACATGAAACACAGAAATAAATCCTTGGTAAAATCAGCTACCATTGTAGAGGCAAGAGCAGAATCATGTTCTTTAAAAATATGAAATACAGAAATAAATCATTGGTAAAACTAGTTACCATCTTAAGAGGCAAGAGCAGAACAATGTTCTTCAGAAACATGAAATACGTTTGTCAACAACATGAAATACAGAAATAAATCCTTGGTAAAACCAGCTACTGTACTATCTTAGGGGCAAGAGCAGAACAATATTCTTCAAAAATATGAAAATAAGAAATAAATTCTTGGTAAAACCAGTTACTATCTTAGAGACAAGAGCAGAACAATATTCTTCAGAAACATGAAACACAGAAATAAATCTTTGGTCAAATCAGATACTATTTTTACGGGCAAGGGTAGCATTATGTTCTTCCAAAACATGAAGCGCAGCTGTAGAGCAAAACCCAAACCCAGGAATAAGCCGGGAAAAATGCCATATCTATGACAACAGACAGTAGACTGTAAGCTCTCTTCGAGCCTGAAGGGAATGGCCCCCCAAAAAATAAAAAACACAAAAGGCTACGCCATAAACCCTTCGGCTTTACACTACAGACTACAGACGCTGGGACAAAAACCTCTTGCAATTTCTCATGCCAGAGCTCTATGAGAAGACTGCGAAGAGAAAGCATAGTGTCTTACCAAAATATGAGCCGAATGTGATGTGATTTTGCATCTGCTGATTTTTGGGGTTTTTTCCTCTGACCTCGTTGTCCTCCTGCACGAGTCGTTTCTGGCTGACAGATGTCGTTGTTTCAACTTCCTCTGCAATGAAAAGAAAGAAAGGAAATACATTAACCTTCATGCAACACAGATGAAAATCGGACGGTTAAGTAAATGTCTAATCAAGAAGAAGAAGAAGAAGAAGAAGAAGAAGAAGAAGAAGAAGAAGAAGAATCTGCAATTAAAATAAAAAAAAGAGGAAACTACATTAATCTTCAGGAAATACACATGAAAATCGGACAGTTAAGTAAATGCCTAATCAAGCCTAATCTCGATAAAAACAAGAAGAAGGAAGAAGAAGAAGAAGAAGAAGAGAGGAAGAAGAAGAATCTGCAATTAAAATAAAAAAAAAGGGGAAACTACATTAATCTTCACGAAATACAGATGAAAATTGGACATTTAAGTAAATGCCTATTAGAGCAAAATCTCGATGAAAACAAGAAGAAGAAGAAGAAGAAGAAGAAGAAGAAGAAGAAGAAGAAGAAGAAGAAGAAGAAGAAGAAGAAGAAGAAAAAGAAGAATCTGCAATAAATAGAAAGAAAGGAAATTACATTAATCTTCACGGAATTTAGATGAAAATCGGACGGTTAAGTAAATGCCTATTCGAGCAAAATCTCGATAAAAAAAACAAGAAGAAGAAGAAGAAGAAGAAGAAGAAGAAGAAGAAGAAGAAGAAGAAGAAGAGGCGCAAAGCAAGGAAAGGTTTTAACTGTGGAAGAAGCGAAACTGAAACTG
>NC_089777.1:8604998-8639998 GCF_040412425.1 Macrobrachium rosenbergii | reverse complement strand
AACGTTTTTCCGTTACTGGGAAGAATAAAACGTCAGTATCTTATCAAGGAAAAAAATATAAAACAACCCCAAAAATAAACCTGCACACGTAAATTATAAAAAAAAAAATAACCAATTCAATGTCGACAACCGCTGTCTCAATAAGGGAAATATAGGTTAAACCAACAGCCTCCGAAGCCATGTAACCAACCGGGTTTGTGTGCGCGCAGTGAAATGTATGTATGTGCACGCATGCACGTTTGTTTGTTTGTGCGCGCGGACAAAATGTATGCAAGTGTGTGTGTGGGGCAAAGTTGACAGTATTGATTATTTGCTGTGCTTTTGCCGGATCAAAGGCTCTGCCGTATACCAGTCCGGCATAATTGTAATTTGCTTGCTCAAAGCAACTGTAAATATGTTGACTGTATATTACGCGCGCAGTCCACTCGATGAAAATTGATAGGGGGGTCTTCCAACCCCACCCCCGCCCCCCCACAATCCCCGATCTGCTTCTGGTTCGCCACTTCTGATTTGTTCGGCGCTGCCTCTTTGGTTTTCATTCCGGCTCTTAATAATTGTTCAGGTGTATGCGAGGCGTGCATGAGGTATTATTATTATTATTATTATTATTATTATTATTATTATTATTATTATTATTATTATTATCGTAACGATAGTCAAGATATGAACATCAACAATAATGGCTACAAGGGCATATATTCCTAAAATACATGTACAGGCATTAATATTTTTTGACAAAAAAATATCTGATGACAAGTCCCTTATTTCATGTATGGTCAGTAAGGTGTCATTCTATGTTTGTATGTACGTGTGTGTGTGTGTGTGTTTGTGTATGTGTATATATATATATATATATATATATATATATATATATATATATATATATATATATATATATATATATATATATATATATGGTATATATATATATATATATATATATATATATATATACAGTATATATATATATATATATATATATATATATATATATATATATATATATATATATATATATATATATATATATATATATATATATATAAACATATGTGTATATATAATGAATTTTTCCCTTTTCGAAGTAAGTGGTGGCAGAAAGGGTCAAGCAATTTGCTTAATCAACAAGTCTTCAGGGGTGGGGTTGCTAGTCCCACTCCCTTTTGCCTGACCCCAGCAAATGCAGATACCCATTGACAGCTGGGACAAAATTGTTTCCCTTGCAAGGGATTGAACTCTTCTCTGTCGCTGTGGACGGAAGGTTGGAATCATTTAGTCCGAGATCTTCTTTTTCTTCTCAGCTTAATCCCCAGTCGGGGTCGCTGTTTTTGATGAGCCTTTTTCAAGATGTATCTAACACTCACTGACGATAAGAGTGTATGCTAACAAGTATTTGCCAGATATCTTGTAGACAGAATGGAATATAGAATTTAAGGCAAAGGCCAAGCGCTGGGACTTTTGAGGCCATTCAGCGCTGAAATGGAAATTGACAGAAAAAAGGTTTGCAAGGTGTAACAGGAGGAAAACCTCGCAGTTGCACTACGAATCAATTGTTAGAAGCAGGTGGAAAGTAAGATGCAAGAAAGAGAATATGAACGGAGATACAGTAAAAGGAATGAAAGGGGTTGCAGCTGGGGGCCGAAGGGACCCTGTAAAGAACCTGAAGTAAAGCCTACAGTGCACCGCATGAGGTGCACTGATGGTCCTAACCCCCTACGGGGAATGTGTCGCAAAATCTTCAGATAAATCAGGATATTTCAGAGCTGTTGCGAATATACGAGTACACTACATTCTCAGACTTGTGGGTTCCTATATATAATTTGGACTTCTTGAATTTGGGAGAAATAAATGCACATGGGTCCAGTTTGTTATTATCTCTTTGAAAACAGAGGAAGTGATATTTAGGACATTTAGGTTTGGTTAAAAAAAAATGATACAACAGATCGATCTGGCCACCAGCAAAGTGAGAGCTCATTTGGCCATCCCTGCGGGAGGAGGAACAAATGACAAAATGTATCAAAATCGTTATGGAACTTTTGACTCGGTGCCTCTAGAGTTTACTATGCAGTCCAGTGTAAAATGACACGAAAATAGTAAATATATGAACCATAAACAAGAATATCCATTAGGGGATAAAAAAAAAAGATGAATATCAACCGATTCATAGTAGCGGTCAGGTAGTATTCAGTGCTTCACATAAATGCCATTAGTCAAAGTGAAAAAGGCTTGTCTATTTGATTCAAGACCCTTAAACTGCGCATGCGTGGTCACTGAAGAAACTGCTGGCATTCCCAATAATTCTCTTTTAAGCAAAAAACACGGCCATCCCAATACCCGACTCTACCCAGGTTGATAGAAACAAGAAAATGCAGGAAATAACGAGGAACTGAATGAGTTGAATCGCGAAAGAAAATAGGATAGATAGACAAATGCATGATGGACTAAAGGAATATTGGAAAACAGAAGTATGTTTAAAGTTCCAAAGCTAGTGGCTTATTCCGGTTTCACTAGCAAACATAAAAATTATATATATATTTTCCCCCCAAAATCTAATGATTTCGACCATCTATCAGGTACTTTAACAGTCAACTCGGGCATAATTCAGCCTCGTGCTATAATTTCCCCTTGAATACAATCATACAGACGAGAGAGAGAGAGAGAGAGAGAGAGAGAGAGATAGTAAATTAGTCAAGATGGAGATAAATTGATAATTTCCTCCACCAAGAAGGTAGGAGGTGAAATATTGTTGGGGAGAGAGAAGAACAGTGAAGCAGAAAGGATAAGGTGGTTTGTTTGACATTTATTATTATTATTATTATTATTATTATTATTATTATTATTATTATTATTCACAAAGTATATACTGAAGAAGTAAATAAAGGAAGTGCTGATAAGTGTAATGTGTAAAAAGGTGAAAGAAAAACAATATATATATATATATATATATATATATATATATAATATATATATGTATATATATATATATATATATATATATATATATATATATATATATATATATACATATATGATTCATATATATAGGCTACGTATATATCACAAAATCCAAGTAAGAAGGAGAGTGAAAACCTCCTTTTTGTATATAAAGCTCTGTCAACTTCTTTTGTATTCAGTGTGAGCTTGAAAATGCAGAATAAACTACGAAAGTACTTGTTCAAAGACCCGTTTTTCATTAACCTTCTTACGTGGATTTTGTGACATTCTCAAGCATTGATATATATATATATATATATATATATATATATATATATATATATATATATATATATATATATATATATATATATATATATATATATATATATGTGTGTGTGTGTGTGTGTGTGTGTGTGTGTGTAAATATATATACATATATACATACATACATACATATATATCAACTGTAAGTTGCAGGAGGGATGGACCTATCTCCAATATTGCTGTTCTTCCTTATTTACTCTATTTCACACCAATGTTTCGAATCAGTCGAACTGCGAGTAAAAAGCAACGCCTCTTTAGTCCCACTATGATCAGTCTACGTCAACGTTCCTCGCATGTAATGGAAGGCATAAAGTACATGATTCTCCATCAATCAATAAATGCCCATGCACGGTGTTAAGTTCAGTAGGTCAATTGTTCACACACACACACATACACACACGCAGAGAGAGAGAGAGAGAGAGAGAGAGAGAGAGAGAGAGAGAGAGAGAGAGAGAGAGAGAGAGAGAGATAGATTCACTACCAGTTATATTACTGTTTGCTTATTTATAAGTTAAATGACAGCACACACGAGACCTTACAGACCTTACAGTGTTTAGGTCCCTCAGTTGAGGCACCTTTGATTATACCAGAGAGTTCTAACGCATCTTCCGGTATATTTTGCATCTTCCAGTCTTGGATGGTCTGGGATGCATCTTAGATATTTGTCGAGCTTATTCTTAAACACATCTACGACTCCTGTTATGTTCCTCAGATGAGCTGGTAGCGCATTGAATAGACGCTGCATTATCGATGCTGGTGCGTGGTGGATTAATGTCCTGTGTGCTTTCCTTAGTTTTCCTGGTATAGTTTTGGGCACTATTAATCTACCTCTGCTTGCTCTTTCTGATATTTTTAGCTCCATGATGTTTTCGGTAATTCCTTCTAGCTGTTTCCATGCTTGGATTACCATGTAGTTCTCTTCTCCTTTCAAGACTATATAAATTTAAGAATTGTAGAGAGTCAAGGTCCTTAACTTCTATTCTAGCTGTAAATGACCTTTGTACACTCTCTAGCAATATCCTTTTGGTAGTGTGGGTACCATATTATATTGATGGAGTAGTACGTACGTTTTAAAAAGCATAATCATGTGTTCAGCTTTTCTTGTTTTGAAGTGCCGGAACAACATTCCCATTTTTGCTTTGCATTTTGCCAATAGTATTGCTATTTGATCATTGCATAACATATTCCTGTTCAACATCACACCAAGGTCTTTAACTGATTCCTTGTTTGTGATTGTCTCATTATTAGGTCCTTTATATGCATATAGCATTCCTTCTTTATCACCATAGTTGTTCAAATTTATCAGAGTTAAATACCATCCTATTTATCTCTGCCCATTTATATATTTTGTTTAGTCTCTTTGTAGCGAGTTCCTATCTTCATCACAAGCAATTTCTCTACTTACGAACCTCTTACTACTGAGTCCTTAACATTACTGTCTATGAGAGAGAGAGAGAGAGAGAGAGAGAGAGAGAGAGAGAGAGAGAGAGAGAGAGAGAGAGAGAGAGAGAGAGAGAGAGACCCTCTACAAGTTATATTACTGTTTCCTTATTTATAAGTCAAATGACAGCACACACGAGAGAGAGAGAGAGATCCACTACCAGTTACTGTTTGCTTATTTATAAGTTAAATGACAGCACACACGAGAGAGAGAGAGAGAGAGAGAGAGAGAGAGAGAGAGAGAGAGAGAGAGAGATCCACTACCAGTTACTGTTTACTTATTTATAAGTCAAATGACAGTTAGCACACACACACACACACAGAGAGAGAGAGAGAGAGAGAGAGAGAGAGAGAGAGAGAGTCTCAATTACGCCAATTACAACTGATAGTACTTATTGATTGAGCAAAATGCGGCGAGTAGAGGTATTTCCCTCGGACCGGAGAACGAATGCATTTTCTCAGGTTGTCGTAACTTTTAGCCATTTGTCCAACTGTTGTAGACTTCTGTACGATACATTCATTTCGCTCGTTTCAGAAATCTCCGAAAAGGGCGGCTCTAGCAATCGAGCTTTCTGTACAGCGTATAATGCTGTATAAAACTCTCAGCAACGACCCATGAAACTCTCCGCCCGCCGTATTGGCCTGTGTTGCGTTGTCAGACGCAAGATCAAGGCTAACTTTAACCTTAAATAAAATAAAAACTACTGTGGTTTGAGGGCTGCAATTTGGTAAGTTTGATGATTGAAGTGTGGATGATCAACATACCAATTTGCAGCTCTTTAGCCTCAACAGTTTTTAAGATCTGAGGACTTTTCTGTAAAGCGTATAATGCTGTATGAAACTCTCAGCCACGGCCCATGAAACTCTCCGCCGGCCGTGGTGACCTGTGTTGTTCCGTTGCCAGACACATGATCAAGGCTAACTTTAACTACTGAGGCTAGACGGCTGCAATTTGGTAAGTTTGATGATTGGAGGGTGGATGATCAACATAGCAATTTGCAGCCCTCTGGCCTAGTAGTTTTTGAGATCTGAGGGCGGACAAAAAAAAAGTGCGGACGGACAAATAGTTTTCTTTTACAGAAAACTAAAAAATGTAATTAGATTTGGTATGGTAAATATGGCGTCTCCATTCGCTGACGAAATGAAAGCCTTTGAATGATTAGAGTAAAGAAATGAATCATTGAAAAGAAATGATTAGTACGTCACTTCGGGATGCCAGTCTCGTGGGAATGATGAGGACGCTTCATAAACTGATCACTTCCAGTTTGGCAGGCGAACAGAGTGATCAGTACAATTCAATGACTTTCCCAATCACTTATGAAGTTTTAGTCTTACTGAAATGATTAGGAGGCTCTATTAACTTTCGTTTTGCAAATCTCATGGAAATTATTATTATTATTATTATTATTATTATTATTATTATTATTATTATTATTATTATTATTCAAAAGGAACAAGCCTACAGGGGCTATTGACTTGAAATACAGCCCCAAAGAATATGGTGTTCATCTGAAAGAAGTTACAGAAATAAGAGGAAATACAGAAAGAAGAGATCAGTTATCAGAAAGGAAAAAAAAGATAAAAAAATAAAATAATCAATAAATTATAAAAAATCAACAACTTAGTAAAAACTGATTGTTTTTAGGGAAGTAATACAATGCATCTCGCTTGAACCTTTGAATTGGAATATAGAATTTAGGCCAAAAAACCCAAGCACTGGGACCAATGAGGTCATTCAGCGCTGAAACGGAAATTGACAGTTAAAGGATTGAAAGGTGTAACAGGAGGAAAGCTCGCAGTTACACTATGAATCAAATATTAGGAAAGGGTGGACAGTAAGATGGAAGAATAAGAATATGAACGGAGGTACAGTAAATGGAATGAAAGGGGTTGCAGCTAAAGACCGAAGAACCTTAAGTAATGCCTACAATGCACCGTGTGAGATGCACTGATGGCACTAACCCCCTACGGGGCTTGAACCTTTGAGGTTCTAATTCAACAACATCCCCAGAGAGGCTGAGCCACAGATTAGGGAAACCTCATTAAACTAATCACTGCCCAGGTGTCAGTCCTAAGGAATTGATTATGACGCTTCATTTTCGTACCAATCCTGGGACGCCAGTCTCACGGAAATGATTAGAAAGGTTCACTAACCAATCGGGATTGGTGATTAGTTATTTATGACCCCAACAGAGGAATATTTTTATTTTTCTAAACAGCTACGTTGAACTAAGATTACTGTATATATTCAGGAGCGTTTCCTTCTAAATAGGTTATGTCACTAATAAAACAGATTTATTTTATCTGGAAACCTGTTCTCTTAATGGGAAGTTTTAATAAGAAAAATAATAAAATATCTATAATAGATTATGTAAAAGAACGCCATAATATAAGTAATCATAATTATCATCCACATTAATATTAAACCACCAGATAATTCTTAATATAAAATCTATCTAAGCCGTTTCTCCAAGCGTACTGCAAAAAAATAAATAAATAAAAAAAACAAATAATCCAATAAAATAATCAATATAAAGTTTACGCCAAAGGCCTAGCGCTGGGACCTATGTGGTCAATCAGCGCTAGAAGGGAAATTGATATTAAAAAGGGTTTGAAAGATGTAACGGGATGAGAACCTGGCAGTTGCACAATGAACCAACTGTTCGGAGAGGGTGAACAGAAAGTCGAAAGAAAGAGAATATGAACGGAGGTACAGTAAAAGGAATGAAAGGAGTTGCAGCTAGGGGCCTAAGGAAGGGACGCTGCAAAACTCAAGTAATGCCTACAGTGCACCGCATGAGGTGTACTGACGGCAATAACCCCCTGCGGAAAATAATCCACATAGGATTTCTTATCTGTGTTCTTTAGATAAACCAGGCACTTGGTGGTATTATAACAAGGGCGATGCAACGCTTTCCCAATGGTCCCTGTCATCACTCTATTCGATGCTGGATTTTAGCATCAAGCATTCCTCTGTGCATGTCAAATTTATGCGGGGACACGCAGACAAAGAGGGAGAAAGAGAGAGGGAGGGAGGGAGGGAGAAGGAGAGAGGTAGGGAGGGAGGAAGAGAGAGGGAGAAGAAAGAGAGAAAAAGACTGGGGGCACCATAGTTTCCATAAAAAGTTTTGACATTGCTTTGCCAAGGAATATTGAAATTTCGAGAAGACGCGTCAGAGAGAGAGAGAGAGAGAGAGAGAGAGAGAGAGAGAGAGAGAGAGAGAGAGAGAGAGAGAGGTTCCAGTCTTATTGGATGAAGATTACCTAGTCGAAGCACTCCCACTTTGGTGATATACGTTTTGACAGGGTACTGAATACGCACACACACACACACACACAAGCACATATCCTCACAACAATCGACTATCAACCATGTACTCATTTCAGTACTTAAGTCAATGGAGGCAAACTGGATTTTAACGAGGACTTCATGCAAAGGGGACGGTGTCATTTTATGTAATACAAATATTTACAGGGATGTATGTATGTATGTATATATATACATCTTACATATCCATATATATATATGTATATATATATATATATATATATATATATATATATATATATATATATATATATTGTCAATGATATACATTCCTCCCTCCTATTTAGCTGCTATCTAGCTAACTTATAGGGAGAATTATAATTTCAGTTAGCTTATAGCTGGCGCCAATATGGCGGAACTCAGTTGTTTTTCACTCATATGGACAGAGAACGCATGCTTCCACGGCCTACAGGAAATGCCCAGGCAGGGTAGACAATGGGTCTCCTCTTAAAAACCCCCCTGCTACCCAGAACACACCTAGATTCCCCCTTAAAGATCATACGATGCTGGAACAATACCCAAACCCCCGTCTTTCCCCATCGCCTGAGATGGGGTAGCAGTTAGTGTTCAGGAAGCCCAATGGGCGTATCGAACTTAGGGGATGCGGTAGGATTTTATTCTGTAAGCCCTTAGTCCTAAGGTCTCCTTTTCTCTGTGATTTTGCTGGCGTATGACTCCTTGCAGGTACGTGTGGCCAAAACCGAGATACCCCTCCATGACGCCATGTTGGGGAAAACAGAAGCCACCCCTTGGTCTAGTCTCTTCTGCAATGGATGGGCTACATTTCCCTGCTCCACTGGTGTGACGATCGTCGATGGACAGCCAAACCGATTGTTAGGCGCCAACAATGGTCATAAAAGGTTCGTACGTTTGCGAGTAGTCAAATAGCCAGCCCTGTCCCTTGTACTTAACTCCTTAATTTCCATTTCTTTTAAACTTTTAACCTCTTCCTCCAAGAAACAATCTTCCCTTTGTCAGAATCTTGCCTGTATCCCCTGCCTTGCCATTTACGCACTTTGACTCGAGTAAAGATCCCGAAATAACAATCATTTATCCCTCCACCAGTGCAATCTAAGGGCTATTTAAGTTATTTAAGTTAAGTTGTAAAAGCGTAAGTTAACTTTGGGCGCGTGTAATTACGTGTTCATTGTTAACGCACATGCTGCTCAGATTCTCAGATCATATTTACGTGCTTTCATTAAAAGCACCTTCTAGGCTACGTTATGTGTTGTATTTAAGAACGTGTATTGGGTAATCTTCTGTAGGAAGATTCCATTTCCCTTAGTTTGAGCAGGGCTAACTCAGAACCTCTCTTTCAGGAGGGACACGTGGCACGATCGCAATTCCATGCTTCCATACCCCGCCTGCCACGCAAATAATTCCTGGTCGTAGTTCGGAGAAGTTTCCGTTGTGGCCAACTGTTCTTATGAAGTATTCCTCCATCCTGGAACACCATCATTTGCATTACTATTTCACGTAATCAGGGCAGACTGAATGTCATTATTATCATTGAACTGATTATTGCAGATTGGCCCCATTTTTTATCCACTTGCTTGTTGCCAATTCATGTCATTATTGTTACTGTGCCCTATTCTGAACCTGCACCTCAGTGATTATGGTGTATTGTGACTAAATGTTGATTTGCACTGTTGATTTGCTAAGTTTCTATAGATAAATCCCTGTAAATTGGCAAAAGAATTCTTAATTCCAATATGGCGACCTTCCACCTTAAATTATAACTCGAGGAAAATTCTGAGGTAAGTCTTCAATTAAACCCCCTTTTGTTTACAAACTGGACTCCCTTGGTTTCGTGGCAGCATCAATTATAATTTTGTGTTTAAATTCTTATCAAACCACGTCCAGTCTGTAACAATATATAAGCGCACACTTAGTTCCTTCATCATGTGTTACGCATATTTATAAATGTACCAAACTCCTATTTGAAACGCACTCTAATATCATGAGACTCTACGTTTGTTTGTTTACCTGGGAAGGTTTAACATGTCTCGCGAACACGTAGCATCTGCATACGCTTTGCTTATTTGTTTCTTAACAAAAAACAAACACAAATACGTCCGTTCAAGCTAATTATACTCACCTTCAAGCAAGGGACGCACATATGCGTGTTTACAGTATGTTATTCAAGAATAACTTCCTTTACACAAATATGTGTATAAGCACGGGAGCGCCCAGGTGTTTAAGCTTAAGCGCAGAGTATCAAGGATCACTTACTTATTTCCTACCAAGACATACATAAACATGCACATACACACACACACACACCTCCAGCATCTCAACGCAAGCAGAAAACACGACAACATATGTCTGCATTGGATGTCAGCGCTTGAGACCCCGCTAAGAACGCAGCTGTATCGAAAGTGCACCAATATTTTGAGCATTATTGCCCGGAAGAATTTGCTTTTCAAAAGACCATAACACTTACTTTTAGTCATGGAAGAGAGAGAGAGAGAGAGAGAGAGAGAGAGAGAGAGAGAGAGAGAGAGAGAGAGAGAGAGAGAGAGATCTGACATCCTCTAGATAAAGGACGACGAGAGAGAGAGAGAGAGAGAGAGAGAGAGAGAGAGAGAGAGAGAGATCTGACATCCTCTCTAGATAAAGGACGAGAGAGAGAGAGAGAGAGAGAGAGAGAGAGAGAGATCTGACATCCTCTCTAGATAAAGGACGAGAGAGATAAAGAGAGAGAGAGAGAGAGAGAGAGAGAGAGAGAGAGAGAGAGATATCTGACATCCTCTCTAGATAAAAGAGAGAGAGAGAGAGAGAGAGAGAGAGAGAGAGAGAGATCTGACATCCTCTCTAGATAAAGGGAGAGAGAGAGAGAGAGAGAGAGAGAGAGAGAGAGAGAGAGAGAGAGAGATCTGACATCCATCCTCTAGATAAAGAGAGAGAGAGAGAGAGAGAGAGAGAGAGAGAGAGATATTGACATTCTAGATAAAGGACGAGAGAGAGAGAGAGAGAGAGAGAGAGAGAGAGAGAGAGGGGATGACATCCTCTCTAGATAAAGAACTAAGAGAGAGAGAGAGAGAGAGAGAGAGAGAGAGAGAGAGAGAGAGAGAGAGAGAGAGAGAGATTTGACATTCTTCCTAGATAAAGAACTATAGAGAGAGAGAGAGATGACATCCTCTCTAGATAAAGAACGAGAGAGAGAGAGAGAGAGAGAGAGAGAGAGAGAGAGAGAGAGAGAGAGAGAGAGAGAGAGAGAGAGAGAGAGAGATTTGACATTCTTCCTAGATAAAGAACTATAGAGAGAGAGAGAGAGAGAGAGAGAGAGAGAGAGAGAGAGAGAGAGAGAGATGACATCCTCTCTAGATAAAGAACTATAGAGAGAGAGAGAGAGAGAGAGAGAGAGAGAGAGAGAGAGAGAGAGAGAGAGAGAGAGAGATTTGACATTCTTCCTAGATAAAGAACTATAGAGAGAGAGAGAGATGACATCCTCTCTAGATAAAGAACTAGAAAGAGAGAGAGAGAGAGAGAGAGAGAGAGAGAGAGAGAGAGAGAGAGAGAGAGAGAGATTTGACATTCTTCCTAGATAAAGAACTATAGCGAGAGAGAGAGAGATGACATCCTCTCTAGATAAAGAACTAGAGAGAGAGAGAGAGAGAGAGAGAGAGAGAGAGAGAGAGAGAGAGAGAGAGAGAGTTGACATTCTTCCTAGAAAAAGAACTATAGAGAGAGAGAGAGAGAGAGAGAGATGACATCCTCTCTAGATAAAGAACTATAGAGAGAGAGAGAGAGAGAGAGAGAGAGAGAGAGAGAGAGAGAGAGAGAGAGAGAGAGATTTGACATTCTTCCTAGATAAAGAACTATAGAGAGAGAGAGAGAGAGATGACATCCTCTCTAGATAAAGAACTAGAGAGAGAGAGAGAGAGAGAGAGAGATTTGACAGAGAGATAAAGAACTATAGAGAGAGAGAGATTTGACATCCTCTCTAGATAAAGAACTAGAGAGAGAGAGAGAGAGAGAGAGAGAGAGAGAGAGAGAGAGAGAAAGATTTGACATTCTTCCTAGATAAAGAAGAGAGAGAGAGAGAGAGAGAGAGAGAGATGACATCCTCTCTAGATAAAGAACTAGAGAGAGAGAGAGAGAGAGAGAGAGAGAGAGAGAGAGAGAGAGAGAGAGAGAGAGATGACATCCTCTCTAAATAAAGAACTAGAGAGAGAGAGATCCGCCATCCTCTCTAGATAAAGAACTATAGAGAGAGAGAGAGAGAGGGATCTGACATCCTTTCTAGATAAAGAACTATAGAGAAAAGAGAGAGAGAGAGAGAGAGAGAGAGAGAGAGAGAGAGAGAGAGAGAGAGAATGACATCCTCTCTAGATAAAAACTAGAGAGAGAGAGAGAGAGAGAGAGATGACATCCTCTCTAGATAAAGAAAAAGAAGAGAGAGAGAGAGAGAGAGAGAGAGAGAGAGAGAGAGAGAGAGAGAGAGAGAGAGAGAGAGAGAGAGATCCGCCATCCTCTCTAGATAAAGAACTAGAGAGAGAGAGAGAGAGAGAGAGAGAGAGAGAGAGAGAGAGAGAGAGATGACACCCTCTCCAGATAAAGAACCAGAGAGAGAGAGAGAGACAGAAATACCAATATTCAGCCCACTGGGAGGCGAAAGAGAAGATGCGGAATTTAAGGGCGGTGGGGTGTAAGTATGGACCCAGAAGAACCCCACCGTCAGGGGAAGGCTTATGGGTCCACAGGCGCCCCAGATGAGTTGGGGAGGGCGGGGGGGGGGGGGGGGGGGAGACGGGCCACCAAATACCCGACACTATAAATTAAAAGGACAGGTGAACCGCGCATAACGGATGGGCGGAGAGAAATTGTAGAAATACGCTTTCATAAATATACTCAGGGACGACCTTAGGTGCCTGCCAAGGAGAAAATATATGCGAAGCCCCGCAAGGCGCTAATAATTTTCCCTACCTAGAAATATATTATTGCTGTTTACGCTCTAAGTATTGGCTGATGTTTGTGTGTGTGTTTGTGTGTGTGTGTGTGTGTGTGTGTGTGTGTGTGTGTGTGTGTGACGAACGATCTCGTGTTTCTTTCTTCCTCTTTCTTTATTCTCTCGATATTTTGGGAGAGAATTTGCTGACGAGTAGAGGAGAGTCAGTGTTCCCTGCCATGTCCGGGGAAGGAAAAGTAAATGTAAACAAAGTGGTTGCAGAGTAAACAACCAAAGAATACTGAAAAGCATCAACATGTAAACATAAAGAACAGAGCTAGAAATCTCCAAGAAACTATTTCAGAGTGAGTATAACAGTGATTCACAATACACGATTTTTCTAGCCATAAAAAGTGTCACCGAGTTTTTTGACCAAGTAGAAGGTGAGGGCGAATGACTTCTTATTTATTATTATTATTATTATTATTATTATTATTATTATTATTATTATTATTATTATTATTATTATTATTCAAAAGATGAACCCTATTCATATGGAACAAGGCCGCAGGGGCCATAGACTTGAAATTTCAAGTTTCCAAAGAATACGGTGTTCATTAGGAAAAACTCTACCTATGGGTATATGTGACAGGGACTTGTAAGAATTACAGGAGCGTGCCACTTAGTAGTGAACATGGGAAGATGTATTGGGTACAGTTTTCATTCATAAAATTAGACTAATAACACAGGACCTCATATGGAGAGGCTAGTCTACGCCTGGTCAAAGAAGAAGGGAGTAGCTTTAGTGTATTCGATGAAACAGTTATACGAGAAGTTAAAGCTGAGGGAAAAAGATGTATATGGCACATATAAACAAAGACACGATATGGAAAATTTTAATGACTTATTATATAAGGTGATCTGTTCAGAGTAATCACAAGTTTTTTTTATCATGATGATAAAGCTAAAGTTAAATTGGCAGAGTGATAGAAACGGTATAAAAGATGGACTCAGAGAAGGAAAAGAACAAGAATTGTGGGTAGAATTTTGTGGGAAATGCAGTGTGGCGCAGGTTAATTATGATTATAAATCCTAGTTTCAATTGACAACGGGGAAAGAAGTTGTGGAAGCTGGTAAGAGAATTTGGAATTGTTTGCAAGAGGAGAATTTTGTATGTTTGCAGGACTAAGGTCATGAGAGTAAATGGAAGCCCTGCAGATGTCATTATGAACGCTGGTAGAACTGAAGAAGTATAAAATTTTAAAATTAACGCAATGAATGACCAATGATTGTGAGAAGTGGTGAATTACAGAACATGACAATCGCGTTGAGCTAATTCCCCTTTACTGAAGTGAAGTAGGGGTGTTGAATCCAAATGCAAGCAAAGTCAAAAATTGCTGAGAGACATTGTGCAGTATATTTGGATAAAAGTGGATGAAAGTGTGAGAAATGCATACATACGTCATGGATATTATCATAATATCATAGGCGTGAGTGAAATGATGAATTAGTCATTTTATGGAGAATGGAATAAGTGGAAAGAATGCAGGACGATAAATTAGCGAAAAGCTATGGGAGGAAGGAACAGAGGGAGACTGAGAAAAGCATGGGAACGAGAATGGAAGAACCTTAATATCAAAATATCTTCAGAGCATGTGGAACGCAGAGGTGAGTGGAGCAGTGTTTGTTGAGGATGGGGCATTGTTGGGGTGGGGTTGCGGTTGGTCTGTGTGTCGATGATGAGTTTTATGAGTGAGTATATGGTGTGGCTATTCATCCCTCATGAAGCAACTAAAGAAAGTGGCAGTATATGAAATAATCTTTCGCTCTTATTATATGAAAATGGGTGTTTCATTATATTTACTGTATATATATACACATATACGTATGTATACATACATACATACATACATACATACATACATACATACATACATATATATATATATATATATATATATATATATATATATATATATGTACATATATATATATATGTACATATATATACATATGTATATGTATATATAATATATATCTATATATATATATATATATATATATATATATATATATATATATATATATATATATATATATATATATATGTACCTATATAGCCTACATGATTACAATCACCTCAACACGTGATTCGTTCATCACATATTACTGCCAGTGAAAAATCTGACACAGAGGGTGGGTCCTGACCGGTTTCGACCTTTTTTCCAAGCCATTGACGAAGGGCTGACACACAGTGTTGGAGATCATAATATATATACTACACAGACAGTAATGATGAGCATACACAACCGTTTGGGACTACAGGTCCACCACTGACAAGTGTCAAAGGGGGTGGCTTCAAAACTCATTGGGGCTACTGGTAGAAATAAAAAAATACTCTCAAGGTACAATACCGACAGACATACAGGAGACTACAAATCCACACCTATATATATATATATATATATATATATATATATATATATATATATATATATATATATATATATAAATATATATATATAATATATATATATTATATATATATATATATATATTACATATATACACATCAGTATGTATATATAGCCCTTCGTTGGCTGAGTCGGTTGAGCTTCAGACTGTCACTCGATGGGCCGGAGTTCAATTCCCCCGGCCGGCTGATGAAGAGTTAGAGTTATTTAATTCTGGTGATAGAAATTCATTTCTCGCTATAATGTGGTTCGGATTCCACAATAAGCTGTGGGTCCCATTACTAGGTAACCAATTGGTTCTTAGCCACATAAAATAAGTAGCCTATAATCCTTCGGGCCAGCCCTAGGAGGGCTGTTAATCAGCTCAGTGGTCTGGTAAAACTAAGGTATACTTACTTAGTATGTATATATATATATATGTAATATATATACTGTATATACACACAAACACACACACACACACACACACACACATATATATATATATATATATATATATATATATATATATATATATATATATATATATATATAAATTACAGGTGAAAAATAGAGACAGGTTTCTGACTTTACTTTATTTCAAGCCATTGACGAAGGATTGATACAAAGTATTAGAAGTCACAAATATATATATACTACAAGAACAGTACTGACGAACATTTATATATATATGTATATTTATCATATATATATATATATATATATATAAATATATATATTGTGTGTGTGTGTGTGTGTGTGTGTGTGTGTTTGTTGATAATAATACTCTGTATCAGTCCGACGGATCAATGGCTTGGAACTAAAGTCGAAACCGGTCAGGATAACATCTCTGTCTCTTATTTTTCCACCTCAGGTAATGTTGTGATAAATGAATCACGTACAAAAGTGATTATAATCATTTATATATATATATATATATATATATATATATATATATATATATATATATCAGAAAACAAACGTCTCAAACGTTCCATAAAGTGGTTTCCAGATATTTGACAAAAAAAAAAACTACAAACACCGTCAGCTGCACTTACACATGGCCTTAGCTTGTTCCAACGCAAAACACCTTGCTATTTGATCATGGGAATGTTTCACTTATTCTCTTTGATGAGACTGCGTTAGAGAGAGAGAGAGAGAGAGAGAGAGAGAGAGAATGTGTCAATTCACATTATCCGATGCACGTCTGGAATGCCTCGACTTTGTAAGCCCTGAGTTGGTATACGCGATCTGATTTCCATCTCAGGTTTAGGCTGTGATAATAATGATTGAAGTGCTTGATAATTTGCATGTAATTCTCGAGTTCAGAATAGGATCCGGTGCTTGCTGGCACCGCCACGTTTCCGTCTGAAAATTACAGAGGAACTTTTCATCTATGCGTTATCGCTAGTAATTTCTTCCTAAATCAATAAATAAAATAAAATAATGAATTATTTACTTAATGAATAATTAAGTAAATAAAAATAATGTATTATATAATTAATATATAGATATATTTATATATAATTAAAGAAAAATAAGTAAATCATTAAACAAGAATAAATTAATAAAAATAAATAAATAATAAACACTTTAATGAATAAACATAAATAAATAAACAAAATAGCTAAAACAAATAAAAAAGTATAATAAATAAACATAATAACGAAATAAAGAAACAATACAACTAGTAAAATAAATAAATTAATAATGAAATGAAAATTTGACACAAAAGAAGAGAGAGAGAAGTAATGACGTTTGGTATTATCCGACACGTCTGGAATTATTTGTAGTTCAGAGTTGGTATAGCGAAAATTTCATATTCGTGACAAACCAAGAACCATTTTATTCTTGAAACAACTGGAACGGAATATAGAGTTTAGAAAGGATCCGGTGCACTGGGACCGCCAGGTCATTCGGCGTCTGAAAAACAGAGGAACTTTTCATCTAGGTACGTTATCGCTAGTAATTTCTTCCTAAATCAGAAAATAAAGTAAAATAATGAATTATTTATTTAATGAATAATGGATAAACAAAAATGGAAGAAAATAATATAGATAATTTATATATAAAAGGAAAAATAAGTAAATCATTAAACAAGAATAAATGACTAGAAAACTTAAATAGATAATAAACACTTCAATGAATAACAGGAAAATAGCTAAAACAAATAAAAAAAGAATAATAAATAAACATTATGCGAAATTAAAAACAGTCCTAGAAATAAATTTTTTCTATGAAATGAAAGTCCCAAAAGAAATTCTGAGGACAGATCTTTCGTATTTCACGGTATTAGTGGTTCAGGATTTAGTCGAGTTTTCCATCTTCGTGACAAACCAAGATTTCGTTCTCTCTCTCTCTCTCTCTCTCTCCATTTTATTCTGTAAACAACTGGAATGGAATATAGAGTTTAGGCCTCAAGCACTGGGACCTATGAGGTCATTCGGCGCTGGAAAGGAAATTGAGAGTAGGTCGGTTTTGAAAGGTTGAAAAATATTAGAACATCAGCAGTCTTTCACTCTCAACCATTTTGTTAGACGGTGGATTTAAGAATTAAAAAATATTAAACAGAATTCCTTAAAGGAAAACAGTTTGTTGTTACTGAAAACTTAAGAATTTTTAAAACCCATGACAGGAAACATCTTCATTCTCTTTCTTCTTCAACTTCATTTTCTTATACAGCCATTTAGGAACTAAAAAAATATGTAAAAGTTCCAATCGTCCTTCTTTCAGATCTAATCATCTTCTGTTATTGCTCATTTAAGAATTAAAAAATATAAAACAGCAGTATTCCTTTCACTCTCAACCATTTTTGTTATTTTCATTTAAGAATTTAAAAAATATTAAACATCTCTTTCTCTTTCTCTCAACCATTTTGTTATTGCTCATTTAAGAATTTAAAAATATTAAACATCAGCATTCTTTCACTCTCAACCATTTTGTTATTTCAAGAATTGAAAAATATTAAACATCAGCATTTCTTTCACTCTCAACCGTTTTTGTTATTGGTCATTTAAGAATTAAAAAAATATTAAACATCAGCATTCCTTTCACTCAAACATTTTTGTTATTGATCATTTAAGAATTTTTAAAAACAAATTAAACATCAGCATTCCTTTCATTCTCAACCATTTTTGTTATTGACCATTTAAGAATAAAAAAAAAACTATTAAACATCAGCATTCCTTTCACTCTCAACCATTTTTGTTACTGATCATTTAAGAATTAAAAAAAAACATTAAACATCAGCATTCCTTTCACTCTCAACCATTTTTCTTATTGGTCATTTAAGAATTAAAAAAAAAATATTAAACATCAGCATTCCTTTCACTCTCAACGATTTTGTTATTGCTCATTTAAGAATTAAAAAAATATTAAACATCAGCATTCCTTTCACTCTCAACCATTTTTCTTATTGCTCATTTAAGAATTAAAAAAGAAAATATTAAACATCAGCATTCCTTTCACTCTCAACCCTTTTTGTTAATGATCATTTAAGAATTTAAAAAAAAACATTAAACACCAGAACTCCTTTCACTCTCAACCATTTTTGTTATTGCACATTTAAGAATACAAAAAAATTAAACTTCAACATTCCTTGCACACTCAACCATTTTTGTTATTGCTCATTTAAGAATAAAAAAGAATTGAACTTCAGCATTCCTTTCACTCTCAACCATTTTTGTTATTGCTCATTTAAGAATAAAAACAAATATTAAAAAAATATTAAACATCAGCATTCCTTTCACTCTCAGCAACAATATTCCTGTTTCAGTCAACACGCACATAAAAGTTAGGGGTTTGCCATAACTTTTAATGCAGTCTAAGTAACGGATTCCAATTTTAACGTTTACCTGTCGCTATGGGATTAACTTGGGAGTCACGACAGAAGATTTAGATGGATTTATAAAGAGAGATTTCTCAACACCGTGGCCGTGCTATTTTAAAGATGACAGTTGTTTAGGGGTGTGTTGCAATTCATGGGCTGAATGTTCTGGAGAGCGAATCACAAGCGCTGGGAAAAATAAATCGCAAACTAAACCTATCTTAACCGAGATGTTAGCATAATGCAAAAATGGGGTTTCTTTACTCTTGTTGTGACGCCAGTTTTCGTAACTATAAATTCAATCTTTAGGTTTGTATCTCCAATGATCAAAGCGTCCAAAAATGATTATTTTTTGTCCACCTTCCATTTGCTTTTGGGTTTGATTCTCTGGACTTAGTTTAGTCAATTTGGATGGAATGGAATATAGAGTTTAGGCAAAAAAGGCCAAGCACTAGGACCTGTGAGGTCATTCAGCGCTGGAAATGATATTGAGAACAGATATGTTTGAAAGGCGTAACGGGATGAAAACCTCGCAGTTGCACTATGAAATAATTGTTAGGAGAGGGTGGATAGGCCTAGCAAGATGGAAGAAAGATAACATGAATGAAGGTACAGTAAAAGTAATGAAAGAAGCTGCAGCTAGGAGCCGAAGGGACACTGCAAAGAAACTTTAATAATGCCTACAGTGCACACCGTGAGGTGCACTGACGGAAATACCCTCCTACGGAGATCAATTTGGAGAAAAATTCATTAAAATCTCCCAGATTAGGATTCCTGAAATTTAAAATATCATCTGTTATCTCCTCCATATCATGTGCATGAGTCTTGTGGTATCGACTGCCGTAAATTGAAAAATTTCATATTTATATTAGCATCTCCTTAATTTGAGACGTTGTCGACACTTCTGCCTAATTTCTGTTTGTTGAAGAGTACAATGAGTTTTCTGAATGGGAAGCGGACAGATATAAAATTAATATTTTAGATGTCATAATCATTGGAAATGACAGTCTAAAGAAAATACACTTTTGCATTATCCTAAATATCTCAGTTAAAGTAGGTTTAGTTTAATTTAGATGTAATATATATATATATATATATATATATATATATATATATATATATGTATATGTGTGTGTGTGTATATGTATGTGTGTATATGTATATATATATATATATAAAAAGAAGGAATAACACAATCGAACGCTGCAAAATCCACACTTCAGTTGCTGAAACATGGAAGAACTCGCTGCGCAGAAAACTCAAATCAAAATTTGACGCTTCATGCACTTACACAGGTGTATATATAGTTTTAGCCGTCTTATTTATTCATACATAAAATCTACATTCATATCTCCGCAGCTCTTTCTCTCGTCTTAGCTTTTTTTATGATTATTCTTACATTCAGTGAACATTCACTCTTTATTTTCGCATCACAGGACGGCTGCTGAACGTATTTCTAAACCATCGTGGTTGCTTATATTCTCAAAGTCACGAATAACAGGTGCCCACGGAGTATTCACGTACCTAATAGCAACCTATACTCTCACGCCCAATGACCGCCCACACGTATTCTCACACCCAACGACAGTGTTCTCTCTACCAATGAGCGCCAACACCCATTTACTCACTAACTATTTTCACGCCCAACGACCGTGAGACCGTGTTCTCTCTACAAATGAGCGCCCACACACCCATTTACTCGGCTAATGGCCGCTAATATTTCCCCAGCCAAGGGTCGCCCACACTCATTTTGCTATCATAATCAATGACTGCAAAAAGGATTCTCATAATGAATTGATGCCCGTACTTAGCCTCACAACTATCAGGTCTTATTTCATCACCACAGAATAGAACACAATATGACATCTGGGCCAAAGGCCTAGCTCTGAGATCTACGAGGTCATTCAGCGTTGGAAGGGAAACGGAGTAAAAAGGTCTGAAAGGTGTAACAAGGACGAAAACCTCAAAGCAGTTGCACAATGAAACAATTATTAAAAGAGGGTGGAAAGTAAGAGAAAAGAAAGAATATGAAAGGAGGCACTGTAAAAGGGATGAAAGGTGTTGCAGCTAGGGGCCGAAGGAACGCTACAAAGAACCTTAAATAATGCCTACAGTGCACCGCATGAGGTGCACTGATGGCACTACCCCACCACCAACACGGGGTTTCAGTTCTTCATTGGAGGGGTGGGTAGAGCTCTTGGCTAGCACGCTAGTGGCCCAGCGTTCGACTCTCCGACCGGCCAGTGAAGAATTAGAGGAATTTATTTCTGGTGATAAAAATTCATTTCTCGTCATAATGTGGTTCGGATTCCACAATAAGTTGTAGGTCCCGTTGCTAGGTAACCAGTTGGTTCTTAGCCACGTAAAATAAATGTAATCCTTCGGGCCAGCCCTCTCTAGGAGAGCTGTTAATCAGCTCAGTGGTCTGGTTAAACTAAGATATACTTAACTTTAATCACGTGCTTTATCACCAAAGCAACGGACTCCGAACCCTATTCTCACGCTCAGTATCGTCACTCCACACATAGACAAAATGTCATCCCCATCTCCTACCTAGACGATACATTTATCTCATCTACGACGCAAAACGTTAAAGATAGGATCGACAAATGTCGCCAGGTTAGCGACCAGTCTTTGATAATAAGAGGAGTTGCTATGAGAACAAAGAAAATTATTGATAGAAGAAAAATGCTTGCCATGAAAAAATTTTCCCGTGATGGCAGTGGAAAACCTGCCATGATAGTATCAACAGTTGCTATGATAGCAAAGAAAATTCTTGACAGAACAAAAGTGCTTGGCGGGGAAAAATTTTTCCTTGGTGGCAGTGAAAAACTTGCCATGATAATAGCAATAGTGGCTATGAGAACAAAAAAAAATTTGATAGCAGAAAAATGCTTGCCATGAAAAAATTTTTCCATGACGGCAGTGGAAAACCTGCCATGATAGTATCAAGAGTTGCTATGATAGCAAAGAAAATTCTTGATAGCACAAAAGTGCTTGGCAGGGAAAAATTTCTCTTTGTTAGCAGCGAAAAACTTGCGTTGATAGCAACCAAAAACTACAATGCACACTGACAGCAATTAAAATCTTGGATAACAGCAGCGGAATCCACTATGTTGACAACCATTCTTCGATAACACCAACACGAGTCACACTAACAGCAACCAGCCCTAAACAGTAACAACAAGGGTTAGCATGACAGCAACAAGTCTTGACTTGATAACAGTGGTAGCAACATAAGTCCTAAATAGCAACTGACAATGTCGATATGACAACAAACGAAGTTTTTAACAGCACCAACAAGGGTTAGTATGACAGCAATCGAAGTCTCTAACAGCAGCAACAAGGGTTAGCATGACAGCACTCGAAGTGTCTAACAGCAGCAACAAGGGTTAGCATGACAGCAATCGAAGTCTCTAACAGCAGCAACGAGGGTTAGCATGACACCACTCGAAGTCTCTAACAGCAGCAACGAGGGTTAGCATGACAGCAATCGAAGTGTCTAACAGCAGCAACAAGGTTTATTATGACAGCAACTGAAGTCCTAACAGCAGCAATAGCAACTGACAGCACTCGAGTCATGACAACAAAAGGTTAGACAGTCTTCTAACAGAACTACCGCAGCCGAAGTCTCTAACAGCAACAACAAGGGTTGCATAACACAAAACAATGAAAGGTTCTCACAAAACAATGAAAGGTTCTCCCTTCTGCTTTCCTGGATGGCGTGAAGATTACAGAAAATATATAGAAAAATGCGTCGAATTTTCTTCGGCGCAATCGAGTTTTCTGTACAGCATATAATCAAGGCCGCCGAAAATAGATCTATCTTTCGGTGGTCTCGGTATAACGCTGTATCAGCCGCGGTCCATGAAAACTTAACCACGGCCCGGTGGTGGCCTCTCCTATATCGTTGGCAGACGCACGGTTATTGCTAACTTTAACCTTAAATAAAATAAAAACTACTGAGGCTAGAGGGCTGCAATTTGGTATGTTTGTTGATTGGAGGGTGGATGATCAACATACCAATTTGCAGCCCTTTATCCTCAGTAGTTTTTAAGATCTGAGGGCGGACAGACAAAGCCGGCACAATAGTTTTCTTTTACAGAAAACTAAAAAAGTAAAAAGGGAAATAAAAACAGGCCAAAACTCCTTTTTCTTCATCTCGCCATCATGTTAAGCCCATCGCCATCAACATCGCCATCTCTCTCTCTCTCTCTCTCTCCCTATCTTCAGTTCAGATACGAAAAAAAAATTGCCATAAAACCAGATGAATTCCGACGTCTCACTTTTTCAGCAACCATCTTCAATCTTTCCTAGGAACTCACCGGCCACTCATTCCCCCCCCCCCCCAACCATATAGGATTCCTATCTTCAGATACTTCTTATCTTTCTTTTTCTACACTCCCCTCCTCCTCCTCCCCCCACTCCCACCGCCTTCCCAGAAGTATCCCATCCTCGAGAAAAAACAAACTCATTTTTAAAAAACAACCTCTACAGTCTTGGAATTGTTTGTTAGAACCTCTCGAATTCAATTCTTCTTTTCATAATATTGCACGGATTAAATATTTTTATTTTCTCTTCCTTGTGGGTCTATGTATTTTTTTGGGGTGGGTGGGTTGGGGAGGAAGGGGCGGTTTACTTATAATTCTCTTTTCTCTCCGGCATTTAAGTAGGTCCTAAATTCCGGTATTTAATAAAAAGATAACATCGAATTAGGAAAGATTATTTATACAGACGCATATGGGCATTCTCCTCCAATCAACTCTGACTACCGTTAGAAAAGGCATAATGGATTTTCCCCTCTTCGGTAAACAGAATTGAACAGAATATAGAATTTAGGCCAAACGCCAAGCACTGTGACCTATGAGGTCATTCAGCGCTGAAACTGCAATCAACAGTAAAAAGGTTTGAAAGGTGTAACAAAACATCGCAGTCCCACTGTTGAAAATTGTTAAGGGGAGGTGGAAAGTAAGATGGAAGAAAGAGAATATGAACGGAAGGAAAGGGGTTGCAGCTAGGGGCCGAAGGGGCGCTGCAAAGAACCTGAAGTAATGCCTACAGTGCACCGCATTAGGTGTCCTTGAGTGGAGGCAAATCTGCCCCTTCAGAGAAAGAATGTTATAGACTGAAGAAGAAAGTTCCACATACTTATGTGAATCGTAAAGGCTGATTAAAACGACTGACTCTCGAGTTCACGCTCTCTCAGAGCATGGAAGAAATGGGTTAGAAACTCCTCCTGGGAACAAAGAAGAACTTGATTTCTGTAGAATAACAACAGGGAAGGTGAAGTAGTCGAAGAGGATTGAATTATGAACGGAAACTTGTTAGAAAGCCTCAAAAGACTGACAGGTCACACATCACTAATTGATCCGAAGCATCTGTAGGCAAGAGCTTTTGACATCTAATAGCTAAAAGACCTGCCGAAAATAAAATATAGACAGTATTTATCTAGCACTTCAATAAAATATAGACAGTATTTATACAGCACTTCAATAAAATATAGACAGTATTTATAGAGCTCTTCAATAAAGTACAGACAGAATTTATAGAGCACTTCAATAAAATATAGAAAGTATTTATTGAGCACTTCAGTAAAATATAGAAAGTATTTACTGAGCACTTCAATAAAATATAGACTGTATTTATAAAGCACTTCTATAAAATAAAGACAGTATTTATTGAGCACTTCAATAAAATACAGACGGTATTTATTGAGCACTTCAATAAAATATAGACAGTATTTATAGAACACTTCAATAAACTATGGAAAGTATTTATAGAGCACTTCTATAAAATATAGAGTGTTTATAGAACACTTCTGCAATATACACAGTATTTATAGAGCACCTCAGTGGAAAGCTGAAGAAAAGCAATTTAATTTTTCATTCCTTGGTAAGAAAAACTCATTAAACGTCCACACGACTGAAATACTCACCAACGAAGGCAATGCTAATTTCCGATCTTTTCTAGATAGTGACCCCCCAAAAGGGTTTTAACCCGGTATGTATCCACCTTTGCTGAGTGTTTACTACAAGCCCGTTGGGGATGACCGTAAAAACATAAACAAAAGACTGTAAATATCATAAAGATAATGACCCCCAAGAAATATTAGTCCCAGATGACGAACCCCGAAAACCCTTGGGGGTCACTATCTAAGAAAGACCCATAATTTTAGATCAGAAAAGTATCGGAACTTCTTAAGAGGAGAGTGACCAAGACGTTTCTTTTTTAGTTTTCTATAAATAAAATTATTGTTATGGCTTTGTCTGTCCGTCCCCACTTTTTCTGTCCGCCCTCAGATCTTAAAAACTACTGAGGCTAGAGGGCTGTAAATTGGTATGTTGATCATCCACCTTCCAATTATCAAATATACCAAATTGCAGCCCTCTAGCCTCAGCAATTTTTATTTTGTTTAAGGTTAAAGTTAGCCATGATCGCACTTCTGGCGTTGCTACTGGTACCAACAACACAGGCCACAACCGGACCGTGGCTGAGTTTCATGGGCCGTGTCTGAGGCCACCACCGGATCGTGGCTGAGTTTCATGGACTGTGGCTAAGAGTTTCATGGGCCGTGGCTGAAACTTGTATACAGCATTATACGATGTACAGTAAACTCAACTGCGGCGAAGAAACTTCGGCGCATTTTTTACTTGTTTTAGAAATGGTGATAATTAAATTATAGCTGGGCGAACTCAACTTATTCCGCCAGCTTTCAGCTTTGTTCTGTTTAACTGAGTGCAGCATCTCAATATATTTAGTGCATAAAAAGAATCACAATGGATTATGCATACATACAGGTACACAAACACACACACGCACACACACACGTACGCACACATACACACACATTTTTCATACGATTTTTTATCACTTACATTGCAACTTTTTTTTTTTACATTCACAAACATTAAGCTACAAATGTCGTATAATATCCAATACACTCTACCTCGGGAATATCACCGAAAGGGGAAATTATAATATATATATATATATATATATATATATATATATATATATATATATATATATATATATATATATATATATGTATATATACAACTATATATGTATATGTATATGTATACATATGTATATATATATATATATATATATATATATATATATATATATATATATATATATATATATATATATATATATCCGTAACGCTGAATAAATCTTGAGCACGGCAGAACCCCAGGTAATACACGTATGCCATAACACTCGTCTCTACATCAGGGCAATGGAGAAACACTGGGGCTGATCAGTACTTGGATGGGGTACCTTCTAATGAATACTAGGCGTCGTTGGCACCGAGGCTCTTGTGGACATCTGTGAGTGTATTGACTCAGGACGAAATGAATACTAACTTTGGGTCAAACAATGGTTCGAGGAAGGTTTGAGTACAAGACTAAGAATTACTGAAACTTGCAGGGGGCTTTAGCAATCAAGTTTAAGCGACACTGGGTCACACTGAGGCATGAAAAGCTAAAGAACTGAGTGAATGATAAACATTAATAAATAAGAAAACACGGACAAATCAAGAAACATATTTATGCCTGAATGTACTCTTGAACAAAACTATTTAATAAGACTGGGAAGGGTCTAGATAGGGAGGTCAAGACAGAGCTGGTGGTTTAACAACAATGGCTACATGGCCCCTCAGCCGTAAATAGGAAAATGGGGACATAAATCAATAAAAAAAACATAAATGGATGAAGAGAATGTTGACTGTTTCCTGCTACATAAGAAGTGCATGCCTTATCAGTTTCAAAACTGATTGTATTCACGATATTAAGTTTGAAATTGTGTCACAGTAAAGCAAGCACCTCATTACATTACCGTTTATTCTACGTAATTAAAGTCCATTATCCACTCGCCTGTCGAGCACCAATCTTGCCAAGAAATGAGCTTATCACCTAAAGTAATTTTCTTTAATAACAGGTGAGCGCGTTCAAAAGCTACAGGTCTTGAGAGTTATGTAACGTTAAGTCGCTTACTTAATAAACATACAGGTCAGTTTAAAAAAGGAATTTTATTTCATTTTCATCGACACAAAGAAGAAAGTTAGAATGGATAGAGAAACAAATCTACACTCACATGGAGATCTACGTCAGGTTTATATAACATTTATCAATTCAAATTTTGGGCTAAACAGCAGTGTCTTACCGTGAATTTGAAGTTAGGTTAAGGTCTGAAATTTCAGTGATCGATGACAATACCATCCGTTGGATCTCGTTAGTTACAACTAATTTATTTAAAAATCGTTGTATGGGAAGGTCGTGAAGTCTTTCATTCAAGATATTTCAATTATCAGATAAACTAGGTATTCCAAATTTTAATAATAAAACGAGTAAAAAGGCGCCGAAGTTTCTTCGGTGCAATCGAGTTTTCTGTACAGCGTATAATGCTATATGAAACTCTCAGCCACAGCCCCTGAAACTCTCAGCCGCAGCCTATGAAACTTTCAGCCACTGCCCGGTGGTGGCCTGTGTTGTTTGATACCTATAGAGGTGCAAAACGCACGATCGTGGCTAACTTTAACCTTAAATAAAATAAAAGCTATTGAGCCTAGAGGGCTGCAATCTGGTATGTTTGAAGATTGGAGAGTGAATGATCAACATACCAATTTGCAGCCCTCTAGCCTCAGTGGTTTTTAAGACGTGAGGGCGGACAGAAAAAGTACGGACGGACAGACAGACAGCCATCTCAATAGTTTTCTTTTCCAGAAAACTAAAAGAATACGAAGTTTTTCTTAAGGAAATAAGATAGAATATCGGTTTAAATTCCGCCCAAGCTATCAAGACAACATACGAACACTTACCTAATTATAACCGGCAAAAATTCTTAATTGAGTTTCTCTGAACTCTAACCTGTCTACGACGAATGAGAAAATATTGAAAAATAAGGGAAATATCATACATGCGTGGCGAAAGATTAATGTAATGTCTGAATTTCGATCTGACTCCGAACTGTAGGCGCTTTACATAACCCAGAAATTTCTAGGTCAATCAAACTTCAGTTCTAGAACCATTATTTACATCTCAGGTACAGTTTGTGCATCTGTCTGTTATCAGGATTACGTGAAAACAGGTGAAAAGATTTTCACAAAATTCTTTCAAATGTCTGCAACATCTCAGAGGGAGCTTCATTAGACTTGGTTGATTGATTGACTGAATATAGAATTTAGGTCAAAGGCCAAGCACTGGGACCTATGAGGTCATTCAGCGCTCAAACAGAAATTGACAGTAAAAGGTTTGAAAGGTGTAACAGGAGGAAAGCTCGCAGTTGCACTATGAATCAATTGTTAGGAGAGGGTGAAAAGTAAGGTGGAAGAAAGAGAATATGAAAGGAGGTACATTAAAAGAAACGAAATGGAGTTGCAGCTATGGGCCGAAGGCACGCTGCGAAGAACCTTATGCAATGCCTACAGTGCCCGCATGGGGTGCACTGGCGGCACTACGCCCCTAAGGGGGATTAGACTAGGGTGCAGATCCAATCACTGACTGGGAATTGTTATCATTCCATTTACCGTCATTGATTTGGATTTTAAGAAAATAGCAGGTTCCTGCTTTTTGCAAAAGAAAACATGGATGATTTAGAGTGTCACGGTAACTATGTTTATTGCCTAATTACCTTTTGGATGTTTGCAATCTCTGACTGCTCTTTCGAGATTCGATAATACCATAGTCGATTGTCATTTGAACTGTATATCCTGGCAATATTAATCAGTATCATTGCAATAATCTTGGGAAATTTATAATATGTGTTTGGGAAGTGTAAAGTTTTGGATTAATGTTACATTCTTATTTTCTTAGACATTCTAGATTACCTGTTACAACCAGTCCTAATGTCCTTTATTCAACAGGCAGGGAATTTCAATAATGATGTCATGTTTGGTATGATACTAACATGATAACAAGTCTTTTTGGATTACTGTTCAGCCTTGAAACATTTTATTTCATCTACCACAAACTACAAAATAGTTTTTTTGAAAGTGGTTGGATTTCCATGCTCCTAATTATAACAGCACACAGTGTAATGATTTCTTTGTATCTTGATAAACATCTAGTCTCAATTTTTCTGACATTTCTCCAGTACCATTTACTTACGAATATATTTATTTATTACTCTGTTTATATTCATTTCCTTACAAGGTTTAAAGATGGTTAATGAGCAGCAGAAGACGTTGCACAATGTTCTGAGATCAAAGATGCACACATACTATGTGCAATTCCAATTTCAACCTATGTAAGACCTAGGGGAGCAAGGCAGATGGCTCCTGTTGACTCAACAGGTAAATTCAAGTGGCCATCAAATCACCTATCTCTGGCTCATAGGGACAATGAGATCGTGTACCATTAAAAACCTACCATGCCCTGAGTGGGGTTTGCATCGGACCATTTAGCTACAATGACCCTGTATCATATTGTTTCTAAATTATTTTCATGCTGTTTTTTCACATTTTCCTAAATTATATTAAGAAAATGGGTATTTTTCACAAATTGCCAAATGGTTTACTTTCTCTGCTTTTTCAATTGTTAACAATCATGATACATCTACAGTTTAGTCTGTTGTTTTGAACTTTTTTAGATTTCTAACACTTACCCTTGTTAATTTTCTGCAAAGAAAACTATTGTGCCGGCTTTGTCTGTCCGTCTGCAATTTTCTGTGAGACCTCAGATCTTAAAAAATACTGAGGCTAGAAGGCTGCAAATCGGTATGTTGGGCATCCACCCTCCAATCATCAAACATACCAAATTGCAGCCCTCTAGCCTCAAGAGTTTTTATTTGATTTAACGTTAAAGTTAGCCACAATCGTGCATCTGGCAAAAAATATAGGGCAGGCCACCACCAGCCCGTGGTTACAGTTTTATGGGCCGCGGCTCATAGAGCATTATACAGAGACCACCGAAAGATAGATCTATTTTAGGTGGCCTTGATATACACTGTACAGAAAACTTGATTGCGCCGAAGAAACTTCGGATTTTCGTTTTCCTAAAGACTACATCTTGGAGATATTTAGTGTCTTTGTTGAATGTGGTCTGGCTGCGATTAATCATAACATATTTCTTAAAAGAAGATCTCTGCGCGCCTGCCAGCTCATTAAACTCTAACTTCTAAATAGAAAATAAAAACAGTATTCGGTTGATCATAAGGTGAGGCTCATAATAATAATATATTTTAAGGTAAGGCTCATAATGATAATATTTTATAAGGGAAGGCTCATAATGATCATATTTTATAAGGGGAGGCTCATAATGATAATATTTCTAAGGTGAGGCTCATAATGATAATATTTTTTAAGGTGAGACTCATAATGTTAATATTTTATAAGGGGAGGCTCATAATGATAATGTTTTATAAGGTGAGACTCATAATGATACTATTTTATAAGGGGAGGCTCATAATGATAATATTTTTAGGGTGAGGCTCATAATAATAATAATTTATTTAAGGTGAGGGTCTTAATAATATTTTTTTAAGGTGAGGCTCATAATAATATTTTTTAAGGTGAGGCTTATAATAATAATATTTTTTAAGGTGAGTCTCATAATGATAATATTTTTTAAGGTAAGGCTCATAATGATAATATTCTTAAGGTGAGGCTCATAATGATAATATTCTTAAGGTGAGGCTCATAATGATAATATTTTTAAGGTGAGGCTCATAATAATATTTTTAAGGTGAGGCTCATAATGATAAAATTTTTAAGGCGGGGTTCATAATGATAACATTTTTAAGGTGAGGCTCATAATGATAAAATTTTTTAAGGTGAGGTCTCATAATGATAATATTTTTTAACGTGAGGCTCATAATGATAATATTCTTAAGGTGAGGCTCATAATGATAATATTTTATAAGGGGAGGCTCATAATAATATTTTATAAGGTGAGGCTCATAATGATAATATTTTATAAGGAGAGGCTCATAATAATATTTTATAAGGTGAGGCTCATAATGATAAAATTTTTAAGGTGAGGCTCATAATGGTAATATTTTATAAAGTGAGGCTCATAATTATAATATTTTTAAGGTGAGGCACATAATAATAATATTTTTTTAAGGTGAGGGTCTTAATAATATTTTTAAGGTGAGGTTCATAATATTTTTTAAAGTGAGGGTCTTAATAATATTTTTTAAGGTGAGGCTCGTAATGATAATATTTTTTAAGGTGAGGCTCATAATGATAATATTTTTAAGGTGGGGCTCATAATGATAATATTTTATAAGGGGAGGCTCATAATAATAATATTTTTAACTTGAATTCAGCTCCCTGCACTGCACAGGAACGAAAATAAAAGCACAATAATGATGACAACGTTTTGCAAGAGGTGAACTGTGCAGTATTATTTCCGTAGATTTTACCTCCGAATCTCCCATGTTTTCACTAATAATAACACGGAACGTAAACAACACATTTGCAGAAAATGATATTGTAGGACAGCGATGGCTAACATTTCATCTCTTACTAAATGTCAGAAATTTTAATTATATTTGGTAAACATGAACGTGTTTCCTACAGTTTGCGCCAAAAAAAAATAAAAATCTGAAAAATACAATATTATGTTTATGGAACAAAAGTATGTACATATATATACCTAAATAGTCAGCCTTAGTTTTCCCAACTTCACCAATCTCTCTCTCTCTCTCTCTCTCTCTCTCTCTCTCTCTCTCTCTCAATTATTTAATTATACAATTCCCTTTTTAACTGAGAGACAACGTTTCTGTTGAAAACTGATTCAAATGATTTAATTCATTCAGATAGAAGTTTGATTTGGATAAAAAATAACAGTAAAAAATGCGCCAAAGTTTCTTCGGGCAATCGAGTTTTCTGTGTCTCGTATAATCAAGGCCACCTACAATAATTCTATCTTTCGGTGGTCTCGGTATAATGCTGTATGAACCGCGGCCCATGAAAACTTCAACCACGGGCCGGTGGTGGCCTATTCTATATCGTTGCCAGAAGCACGATTATGGCTCACTTTAACCTTAAATCAAATCAAAACTACTGAGGCTAGAAGGCTGCAATTTGGTTTGTTCGATGACTGGTGCGTGGATGATCAACATACCAACTTGCAGCCCTCTAGCCTCATTAGTTTTCTGAGGGCGGACAAAAAATTGCGGACGGAAAAAGTGAGGACGGACAGAGAAAGCCGGCACAATAGTTTTCTTTTACATAAAACTAAAAAGGCCACATTCCTGATTATCCCATACAACAGGTAAATCAGCGATAACATCATTGGGAAAAATCTTGTAGCTACTTCATGCTTGTAAAAAGAAACACCAGTAGTGTGTCCACGTCCTCACTGAATTCTCTTTTTACCTCTTGAATATTAAAACATTTTCCAACACTTCTCTCACTCCCATTACCAAGCATTGTCTAAACCAGTAGTACCCAAACTTTTTTGGCCATGCCCTACCTGATCACCTCTAAAATCCTGATGGCCCCTGTGGTAATATATAATTTATAATTTTTATTTTCACGTGGAGGAAGCCTAAAAGACCATTAACTTGGTCTAAATATTCTCGAATTGGCCCCCTTAAAAATCAAAATAACCCCCTGGTGGGGTGTACGCCCCACGTTGGGACCCATTGGTCTAAACCTCCCTCTCCCTGCTTCCTAGCCTTCTCCATTGCACACCCTCTTCATAAGTATACCATCATCTCCCGTTCCATGTACTCGATCAAACCATATTAATAAAAATATAAGAAGCGTTCTAAATTATTTTCTTACAAGTCTCAAGGCCCGTTCTATCACCTACACTCGCAGATTACTCCAAAAAGGGAAAACTTAATTTCCGAAATGAGTTAGAACCAAAGGCCCATTGTTAACGCAACGCAGTCCATCAATGTCATGCTCTTTAAAATATATTCTGGCTAAGTTACTCCACCTTTTTAAATGCCTCTGAAAAGTAGACTGACCTCAAAGTTCCACAACAGATATTCTATTCTATTCAGTCACTGCTTCTACTATTACAACCGAGAATGCTACCATTTGTGAGTGAATGTCAGTATTTACAGTAGTCGGTACTTAATACCTGGATTCTGCTTCACCGACAAGTGTTTCCCGGAATTAATACATTTCAGTTTCCTTTTTCCATAAATCACTTGACGGAGATTTCCAGTAAAACGTAAAAATTCTTCGGTAATTGTTATATTACTCCATCGTTATTCCAGACGTATTTGTATCACTGCCAAAATCTTAATAAGTAAACGAGATTGGTAATTCCATGAGTTCCGCGTTACTATAAATCTTACTCGTAATGATAACAGGTAAACGTATCGTTCTCCTCAAACGAACGATCGAGAGATTCATCAGCTGGTCCTAGGTGTCCCGAAAATCGTATTATGACAAAACGGAATATTAAGGCTTGCTGAAGAAAGTAACTCCAGTATTAATCTGTGTTACATTTCCAGTTAGAAAAAATATAAATAGTTTGTTGGTTTGTTTGTTTGTGCGCTGGAATAGAGTTAAACATGCCATTCGAACCTGTAACCCGTAACGCCAGCTACTCGGTACTCTCATTACCTTTCATTATGTTTCAGTTTGTCAACAACATCTGGAAGATATTTTGTTTTAATTATCTTACCAACTTCTCTCATTTTCAGTTTTCTGTAAAAGAAAACTATTGAGATGGGTTTGTCTGTCCGTCCGTCCGCACTTTTTCTGTTCGCCCTCAGATCTTAAAAACTACTGAGGCTAGAGGGCTGCAAATTGGTATGTTAATCATCCACCTCCAATCATCAAACATACCAGATTGCAGCCCTCTAGCCTCAGTAGTTTTCATTTTATTTAAGGTTAAATTTAGCCATGATCGTGCAACTGGCACCGTTATGGGTGACAAGAACACAGACCACCAACGGGCCGTGGTTGAAAGTTTCATGGGCCTCGGCTATGAGTTTCATGGGCCGTGGATGAAAGTTTCATACACCATTATACGCTGTGCAGAAAACTCGATTGCGCCGAAGAAATCTCGGCGCATTTTTTACTTGTATAAGTTGCTGACACGAAGCAAACGATTTTATATTAATGAACCAATCTCAGGTGTACACGAGATGGACAGAGCAGCAATCTTTAAAACCCTCACCATTCCAGTTATTAAAAGATACACAGGGGATCCAAAAAAAAAGACAAACAAACAAACAAAAAAAACTTGATAAGCCTGATTAGGCGCTTATCCAAGGACTTAGCGTGAACATGTGTTTATTACAGAACTGTGAATTACAGTGGCTTATCTGCATGTGTGTCATTCCGCCCGATTCTCATATGCTTATCTATGAACGACCTATGTTCAAAGCGAAATGTCTGGATTGCCTAGTATTTGCAGAACACCAGGCACTAACCCGTACCTTGTACATCTAATAACTTAAATCAGGGCAAGCGGTAAAAGATTACATTGATGAAAGGGGAATTAAAATAATTAAAATAAGACAAGCTATAACCGTTCGTCTTTCGTCCAGCGATACTGCCGTGTAACCAGTTTCTAAGTTCAAAAAAAATCCAAATGGAAGGAGCCATAGAATCGAAGACACTTAACAAATCTCTTTTGTACCTTGAAGACTTATCGCACCCACAGGGGACATATAAGGTAGCAATTACCACTTATAAACTATTTTTAACATAAAAAGTTCAATCTAGGTTACATGAGTTTAAGTATATTTGGAATGGGAAGACTTACTTTTTTTCGACTCTTAATTACAATCATGAGGATAAATTAAAACCTTATTTTTAACAGCAAAAGGTCGACCTAGGTTACATAAAGCTACGTGCATTTAGAATATGAAGACCTACTTATC
>NC_089777.1:8592498-8594998 GCF_040412425.1 Macrobrachium rosenbergii | reverse complement strand
ATAACTTTTTACTAGCTTTCCGTTGTTAGTACTTGCAAGCATAGTTATGAATAATTTTTTTTACCCATCTTTCCATTTCATTAAATTCTGAAAAGCAAATAATCATGGATTTCCTTTTACTTGTACCCTGCACTTTCTCTTTTTAGTCTTTTACTCTAACACTTCTTTGCTCCTTTCTTACCTTTCTTCGATTTTTACTCATTTTCTATTTTTATAGATATACGTGAAACATTGTATGTTCAGAACGAACATATGCTGATTGTAAGCTGCATATCTATATATGATTATGACTGGATGAGCCCTTATCTGTCTAATGTTTATTAAAGCATAAAATTGATTGATCAAGTAAGTCTTGACTACATTTCGTGCTCGTAAAACCAAGAGAACCTCTTTACGTAAAACTGTTTGAAATCAATAATTTAATTAGTTTCAGCACCAGAGGTGTGTCGATAGGTATGCAGATGTAGTCTCTTCCGTAGCCACAGTATATCTTTTCAAACTCCAATATTTTTCTTTCATATCCGAACTGTGGTGCTTCGGTTAACAATAATTAATCCCGAATTAACGTGACAAGAGTTTCGAAGCTTGAAAATAGAGGGGAAAAAGAGACGAAGCTATACTCTCTCAGAATGCAGAAGAACTTAATTGACCATTAGTACGAGGTTGAATAAAGGGAGGACGGATTAACACTGGACCCACTAAGCAGAATGAACTTCAGTTTAAAGGTGCAGTTGCTGAAAGAGAATACTAACAAAAGTTCCACCTTGAGGTTGTAAAAGGAGATAGAGGCTCCACTTACAGGTTGTAAAAGGAGACAAAGGCTCCACTTTGAGGTTGTAAAAGGAGAAAAAGTCTTCACTTTGAGGTTGTAAAAGGAGACAAAGGTTTCATTCTGATATTGTAAAAGGATACAAAGGCTCCACTTTGAACTTGTAAAAGGAGAAAAATGCTCCATCTTGAAACTGTAAAGATGACACTGATTCCACTCTGAGGTTGTAAAAGGAGACAAAGGTTCCACTTTGAAGTAGTGAAAGAAGACAAAGGCTCCACTTTGAAGTTGTGAAAGAAGACAAAGGCTCCACTTTGAGGCTGTAAAAGGAGACAAAGGCTCCACTCTGAGGTTGTAAAAGGAGACAAAGGCTCCACTTTGAGACTGTAAAAGGGGACAAAGGCTCCACTTTGATGTTGTAAAAGGAGACAAAGGCTCCACTTTGATGTTGTAAAAGGAGACAAAGGCTCCACTTTGAGGCTGTAAAAGGAGACAAATGCTCCACTTTGAGGTTGTAAAAGGAGACAAAGGCTCCACTTTGAGCCTGTAAAAGGAGACAACGGTAACTTACTGAGGTTGTAAAAGAAGACAGGGGTCCCTCCTTGAGGTCGTATAGGGAAATAAGAAAAGCACCTAGATGATGTAAAAGAAGACAAAGAAGCCACCTGGAGTTTGTAAAAGGACCGACAGTAAAGATAAGTTAGGAGTCACTGATTAGGGGAACTATCCTTGATTCAATCCTAATAAGAAAGATAATGACCAATGAAGCATCCGAGATAGGAGAGCGTTATTCAGACCGGGACCCTTAAAATTGGCAGTCCAAACAAAACACCTCCATTTACGGAAGCAGATTTAGTCCCCGAGACAAATATCAAAAAGCAACTAAGGGCAAAATGCTGACAGAAGTAAGTTGGTGATTTGAATTTTTATTAAGAAAATCGAAGGCTACAAATACGAAAGATAAAATTAAATGTGTGAGAACCAAAGTTGGAGGAACATCACTAGAGATAGGAAGGAGAGCAGGTGTTGTGCAGCTAACAATAGATACATAGTAGTTAAAAAAAAAATATATATATATATATATATATATATATATATATATATATATATATATATATATATATATATGTATATATATATATATATATATATATATATATATATATATATATAGAGATATATATAGAGAGAGAGAGAGAGAGAGAGAGAGAGAGAGAGATAGACTGAGATAAATCAAGTCTACTTTCAGGAAGTCCATAGCCTTAGGATGAGTCAAATTAACTTTAGATGAAGTTAAATAAAATAACTATATATATTGGTGGCTTAAATTTTTGAAGTATCAAAAATATATATATATATATTTACAAACATATATGCTATATATATATATATATATATATATATATATATATATATATATATATATATATATATATATATATATATATATTGAGGATTGTGAGGGTTCTATCAACCAGTAGACATCAGTAGGTTTAGGACGAAGGATCAGTCCTTTATTCCTTTTCAAAGTTCTTTATTGTTGCTGCAACGTTTCAGGACGAAATGTCCCGTTTTCAAGCTATAAAAATAGAAGTTAAAAGTTAAAATAACAACTCGGACTAAAAACTAATACACACACACACACACACACATATATATACATATATATATATATATATATATATATATATATATATATATATATATATATATATATATATATATATATAT
>NC_089777.1:8584998-8587498 GCF_040412425.1 Macrobrachium rosenbergii | reverse complement strand
CAAGTCAAGCCGTTTTCTCTCTCCCTCTCTCTCAGCCTCTATAGTTTTCCAACTCTAGTAGTTTTCCAACTCCCAACCCACTAGCAAGTCAAGTTCTCTCTCTCTCTCTCTCTCTCTCTCTCTCTCTAGCAAGTCAAGTCGTTTCTCTCTCTCTCGCTCTCTCTCTATCTCTCTCGCTCTCTCTCTCTCTCTCTCTCTCTCAGCCTCTATGGCTTCCCCAACCCCCTAGCAAGTCAAGCCGTTTTCTTCTCTCTCTCTCTCTCTCTCTCTCTCTCTCTCTCTCTCAGCCTCTATAGTTGTCCAACTCCCTAGCAAGTCAAGCCGTTCTCTCTCTCTCTCTCTCTCTCTCTCTCTCTCTCTCTCTCTCTCTCTCTCTCAGCCTCAGCCTCTATGGCCTCCCAACCCCTAGCAAGTCAAGCCGTTTTCTCTCTCTCTCTCTCTCTCTCTCTCTCTCTCTCTCTCTCTCTCTCTCTCTCTCTCTCTCAGCCTCTATGGCTTCCCAACCCCCTAGCAAGTCAAGCCGCTCTCTCTCTCTCTCTCTCTCTCTCTCTCTCTCTCTCTCTCTCTCTCTCTCTCTCTCTCTCTCTAATTTTTACTGTATAAGCATTCATACTTTAAATGTTAACTTCATATGAATCTCTCTCTCTCTCTCTCTCTCTCTCTCTCTCTCTCTCTCTCTCTCTCTCTCTCTCTAATTTTACTGTATAAGCATTCATACTTTAAATGTTAACTTCATATGAATCTCTCTCTCTCTCTCTCTCTCTCTCTCTCTCTCTCTCTCTCTCTCTCTCTCTCTCTCTCTCTAATTTTTACTGTATAAGCATTCATACTTTAAATGTTAACTTCATATGAATCTCTCTCTCTCTCTCTCTCTC
This sequence comes from Macrobrachium rosenbergii, assembly GCF_040412425.1. Classification (NCBI taxonomy): domain Eukaryota; kingdom Metazoa; phylum Arthropoda; class Malacostraca; order Decapoda; family Palaemonidae; genus Macrobrachium; species Macrobrachium rosenbergii. The sequence continues at coordinate 8,586,623 of NC_089777.1, read as the reverse complement.
TCTCTCTCTCTCTCTCTCTCTCTCTCTCTCTCTCTCTCTCTCTCTCCTCCTTTCCTTCCAACACAGTCCACTTAAGGAAAAGAGAGCAAGAACTTTATAAAAGGGCAGTTCAACGCCAGAAGTGCCAATGGAAACTTCAATAATAAAATTTCCTATTAAAAACTTCTTAATAGCAGATGAGCTGAGTACACAATGTGGCCGGGGCTTATCAAGATTATATAAAAAAAAAAATTTTTAAACCTTTTTATTCTCTCGTTCGATTCCAAATTCCTTCTGTCTGAAAGGCCCCATAGCCGCGCTTCTCCCAAGAACTAATTATAAACTTTATAAAACATGAACTCTTCATTGATCCCGGCTGATTTTAAAGCCGGGTGATTTACCTCTGTGAGTTCATTTTTCTCCCACTCTCGGACCGTCTTTTTTTCACGTAATTAGAACTGAACTGAATATACAAAATTTTGGACAAAGGCCAAGCACTGGGACCTATGAGGTCATTCAGCACTGCAACGGAAATTGACAGTAAAAAGGTCTGAAAGGCGTAACAGGAGGAAAACCTCGCAGTTGCATCGTGAAACAATTGTTAGCAGAGGGTTAAGGAGAGTAAGATGGAAGGTAGAGAATATGAAAGGAGTACAGTAAAACGAATGAAAGGGGTTTCAGCTAGGGGCAGAAGGCACGCTGCAAAGAACCTTAAGTAATGCCTACAGTGCACCGCATGAGGTGCACTGACGGTACTACCCTCCATACCGGGCTCACGTTATTAGAGCCAAGTAACTGCGGGAGGTTGCTTATGCAGCTGACGAACTTTCTTGTGTCTTACTCCTTAAATTATGTTAATCTAATTCTGAATAATAGTGATAATGGTACGAGTACTCAGTCTAAGACACATTTGCGTCAGGCTACATACCACTCTTGTTTTCCCTGATATCTCTGTCGGTACCTATGATCATTTACATATATAAACAAATTTTCATATCTCAACGTAACGCATCAAATTTTAATCATCCACAGGAGGCTATGCAGTGGAGGTTTCCCTGAAGTTTCATGGAAATCTCTTCGTTCGTTCTCGAGGTATTTTGCTACACACAGACACACACAGACACGCCCACGCATGAGTAAATAGTATTGCCAAATTTCATTTCCGTTTCCGGGGCGATAATTGTGAAAGCTCCTATCTCTAAATGATTTTCCAAAAGTTTTAGTTTTCTGTAAAAGAAAACTATTGTGCCGGCTTTGTCTGTCCGTCCGCACTTTTTTCTCTCCGCACTTTTTCTGTCCGCCTTCAGATCTTAAAAACTGCTGAGGCTAGAGGGATGCAAATTGGTATGTTGATCATCCACCCCCCAATCATCAAACATACCAAATTGCAGCCCTCTAGTCTCAGTAGTTTTTATTTTATTTACAGTTAAAGTTAGCCGTGATCGTGCGTCTGACAACGATATAGGACAGGCCACCACCGGGACGTGGTTAAAGTATCATGGGCCGCGGCTCATACGGCATTATATCAAGACCACTGAAAGTTAGATCTATTTTCGGTGGCCTTGATTATACGCTGTAGCGGCAGTGCAGAAAACTCGATTGCGCCGAAGATACTTCGGAGCATTTTTTACTTGTTTCATTTAGCA
>NC_089777.1:8542498-8582498 GCF_040412425.1 Macrobrachium rosenbergii | reverse complement strand
GATGATGATGATGATACCAGCCGATGGTCAAAGGACCCGGACGGTACGTACCGTCGTCGTCGTCATCCCTCTCCTGAATGGAATGGAATCTCTCTCTCTTTTTTACTGAAGTGTGTGTGTTTGTGTGTTTTAATATTAAACTTGGGTTTCTATACTGTGGTTTGTGTTTTAACTTCCGACTAAGGTTTATTTAAAGCAATTTTTTTTTTTACTTTTGACTGGGGTTTATTTAAAGCAATTTTTTTTTTACTTTTGACTGGGGTTTATTTAAAGCGGTTTTTTTTTACTTTTGACTGGGGTTTATTCAAAGCAATTTTTTTTCTACTTTTGACTGGGGTTTATTTAAAGCAATTTTTTTTTACTTTTGACTGGGGTTTATTTAAAGCAATTTTTTTTTTTACTTTTGACTGGGGTTTATTTAAAGCAATTTTTTTTTTTTACTTTTGACTGGGGTTTATTTAAAGCAATTTTTTTTACTTTTGACTGGGGTTTATTTAAAGCAATTTGTGTTTATCTAATTTTAGACTCGGCTTTATTTACCGTTGCTTGTGTTTCATTATACTTACGACGGAGGTTTATACATTATTTGTGTTTTATCTTACTTTCGACCAGTGTTTATTTACTGTTGCCTGTGTTCTATTAAACTTCCAACCAACGTTCATATACTATGGTATGCGTTTTACTGAACTTCCAACCAAAGTTTATATACTATGGTATGCGTTTTATTGAACTTCCGACTGATGTTTATTTAATGAGGCTTGTGGTTTAACTTCTGACATGGGTTTATATACCGCATTTGGCGTTTTATTTAACTTCCGACAAGACTGAATTGACTGTAGTTTGCGTTTTATTCAAATTCCGACTAGTGTTTATTTACTGCAGTTAGTGTTTTATTTAGTTTCCGACTGAACGTTTATATTCTACACGCCAAGTTCTATTTAACTTGCGACTGGGTTTAAAAACTGAAAAGGTTTATCAAGCATATTGACTGAACCAGATCGAGGAACATTTAGAGCAAATTTGATTGATTTATTAGAAAGGTTCATAAAGACAGCATCTACGGTTCTAATAGACCAAGCTTTACTCAACTTCTGAAAGAGATTTAGATACAGCGCGTTTTTTTTTCCAGTAAGGGAGGTAATGCCGTCAGTGCACCTCACGGGATGCACTGTAGGCATTACTAAAGGTTCTTAGCAGCGTCCCTTCCTTAGGCCCATAGCTGCAACCCCTTTCATTCCTTTTACTGTACCTCCATTCACATTATCTTTCTTCCATCTTGCTATCCGCCATCTCCTAACAATGATTTCACACGGCAACGGGGAGGGAGGTTTTCCTCCTGTTACACCTTTCAGGCCTACCTACTCTCATTTTCCTTTCCAGCGCTGAATGACCCTATAGCTCCCAGTGCTTGGATTTGGCCTAAACCCTATATTCCATTCCTACAGCGAGTTTTATGGAACTTAACTTCTGATTGAGGATTGTACAATGTGAACTTGACTGTAATTACGAATAGGCTTATAGTAAGCGCGGTTTTACTTTATTACTGACAGGTTTATGGAGAACGTGAATTAACACACTTATGACTGACTAAAATAGATGCATCTCAGATTCTACTGACTTTCTTTAGTGATTCCTAGGCTTTTAAGTCCAGCAGAGACAATTGCTATTTTAAAGCGTCATGCACCTCCGCTGTAGATTTCATGAGCTGCGTTGCTATTCTTGCAACGAAATGCTTATCTGTTTGTTAATTTATCTTCATCTATCTGCTAATTTATTTTTTGGGATTTTCATTTCTTCACATACCGGCGATGTTCTCTGGAAGTCTGCTTTGAAAATTCATGACCTTTCCGCCTTGTTCCACATGAATGTTTGAGTATACTGGACGATAATAACAACAACATCAACAACAACAATAATAATAATAATAATAATAATAATAATAATAATAATAATAATAATAATAATAATAATAATAATAACAGCATGTTCCTTTAATAACTGAATAGTTTGAATGGATTCTTTTAGTCGATCTGTTGAGTCATGTTTGAACAGATTGGGTTTTTAACAATTTAGTTTGTTAGTTTGTCTACAAACTACAGTTTATGCCGTGTGTTTCATGAACTAAAGAAAACTACAGTTAAATCTAAGTTTTTACACGAAGCCTGTTTCGTTGTCATTTTTACCCTATCACTAAGATCTATATGTTTTGATCATGCGCCCGTTGCAAAAGACTGCATAAGCAAAGCTACAGTGTCAAACGAACACTTTTCAAGTGTTATTTTGGGCACTTGGAAGGGTTTAATTCTTATCTTTACAAGCCAAATGAAGTTTCTACTTAATATTTCACTCGATGACTGCAAAAGGATTCTCTTTCATTAGTAAGTCGTAAAAACGAAGGTTTTAATTTTAGTTCTTTACTGACAACATGAATCTTCTGACTGACTCAAAGGTGAAGACATGAATAATCTTCCGTTTGATTCATTTCGGGAAATATGATGCATTAAATTTGTTTCTTCGGTGATAACACACGGATCTTCTGACGAATCACTTCACTGACAGCACACAATTTCAGTAGACGGATAACTGTAGACGCACTGAAGCTTCTGACTGTCTTTTAACTGACTCACTGATGAAGACATGAATAACTCTCCGTTTTATTCATATCGGGAAAAGTGATACATTAAATTTATTTCTTCGGTGATAACACGAATCTTCTGACGAATGTTTTGACTGACAGCACACATTTTCAAGAGACGGATAACTGTAGAAGCACGAAGATTCTGACTGACTCATATATGAAGACGTGAATAACTCTGTTTTATTCATATAGGGATATATGACGCATTAGATTTATCTCCTCTGTGATAACACGAATCTTCTGATGAATCTCTTGACTGACAGCATACAGTTTCAGTAGACGGATGACTGTAAAAGCACTGATTCTGACTGAATCATAGATGAAGGCATGAATAACCTTCCGTTTAATTCATTTCGGGAAATATGATGCATTAAATGTATTCCTTCAATGATAACACGAATCTTCTGATGAATCTCTTGACTGACAGCATACAGTTCCAGTAGACGGATGACTGTAGAAGCACTGATTCTGACTGAATCATAGATGAAGGCATGAATAACCTTCCGTTTCATTCATTTCGGGAAATATGATGCATTAAATTTATTCCTTCAATGATAACACGAATCTTCTGACGAATCTCTTCACTGACAGCACGCAAGTTCACTAGGCGGATAACTGTAGAAGCACTCAAGGTTCCTTAAGGCGTGTCTGCAGTTCCTAGCTGCAGTGTTCTCAGTTCAACTTTGAGTCTGTTACTTTCCCCAGTTTCCACCTCCCGTTCAAGAACCAGGCCTAATGATTGAATATCCTCTCGGAAAATAAATCCTATGGACTGACAACACGAACCGAGACGGGCAAAGTCGATAATGTATACCTTAACATAAAATATTAATGAACCATTACCTCTGATATAAATGTCAATTAAGTAGTCATTATGCTAAAAATGGGTAATTTTGGAATATTTACTCTTAATATAATTAGCTGAGATACTAGATTCCAACCCATTCATCTTGGTATCTTTACTTCAAATACCTCTATGTTGGAATCATTGATTGTATAATATTTATTAATTCACCAACTCTACTATTCTTGGAATCCTGACTTAAAAAAAAAAGATTTTCTAGACTCACAACTTCTGCTTGATTCAGAATCCTCGACCCCAAACCAATACACTTGGAATCCACACTCTGAGAATATTTATTCAAAACTCCTTAGCTCCAGTCTTTGGAATTACCACTTCTACTTATCTTGGAATTTTCGATTCCAAAGGATTAGCCTTGGAATATCACCTCTGGGCACATTTACCTGGAAATCATCGATTCATAAATATTTATTTACGAGTTTGTTGGCGCGCTGGAACCCGGCGCTGCTGTCCCCCCTACCCTCCCGATCCCCTACCTACTCCGTCCCCAACCAGGGCGGAGAAACAGGTTTGCAGGAGGAGGGTGGATGGCGCCCCTACCCTCCCGTTCCCCTACCTACCCCTCCCCCACCAGGGGCGGACAAACTGGTTTGCAGGGGAAGGTGGTTGTGTCATGTCTTCCCTACTGTCATCCGGGGAAGGACAAACAAGATCCACTCGGATTTTATTATTACAGATGAATAAATATTTATTAATGAATTCTATCCATCAAAGTTATGTCGAACTTGAAAACAGACAAATGGAATCCGCACTTAAAATTGCTTATATTTCTAGAAATTAACATTAAACTGTTTATTGGATTTTCTAATTTCGAAACCAATTACCCTGTAAATGACAGATAAACGCTTGTGAATAAAACGGGTCTTAGACACGGATATCTGTGGTTAACTTTTGGCACACCATAAAAAAAGCTATTTTTGTGTAATGTTTTTCGTTATTATTTTCTCATATTAATTTAAAGAATTGCAAACAATTACGGAAACAAAGATTAAAAAAAAATTCTTTAGCGGGAATCAGATGAAAATCATTTGATGAAGAACTGATGAATTGTAAATTTGGTATATTTGTGAATGTATATATATATATATATATATATATATATATATATATATATATATATATATATATATATATAGTATATATATATATATATACAGTATATATATCGTATACTATATGTTTATATATATATATATATATATATATATATATATATATATATATATATATATATATATATAAATGTATGCATATAAATATACAAACATACTATATGATATATGTATGTATATATATATAAATGTAAATATAATTATATATATATATATATATATATATATATATATATATATATATATATATAGATATACACATATACATATACATGTAGCAAATCGGATATATAGAGCAAACAGGAGGACGAAAAGGAGGTGATGCATATTTAACTTTATTTCCAGCCAACGTTTCATCCTATGTATTGAATTTCATTGTTGTTATTTTTGTATTTTAGCCCTGACGATGAAGCCATGCTTTGAAACGCTGGCTGGAAATAAAGTTGAATATGCATCACCTCCTTTTCGTCCTCCTGTTTGTTCTACCTACGTGTATCTTTAATTTCAGAACATACGACTAAAACAAACCTAAAAATAAGAAATACATTCCCTGATAATTTCAGAACAATCGAAGCGAAATGTAGAGATAACAATTAAAAACAATTTTGTTCCAACGGCGAAAGCAAGACCCTCCCTTACAAATAAAAAAATAATCCAGGAAAGATGTTTTCTTGACCAAAGTTTTTTTCTTAACATCACCCACACAGTAAAGGTGAAAAATCCCTGAAGTTGGGCTAAACTTCTCCTCAAAACATGGTGAAAAATGCACGTTAAATTTGTAGACTTTGCAAAAAAAAAACCTAATAAATTGCCTTGGGTAATCACCTTCCCCCTTTCCAAAACTAACCAACACCTCCTGGCCCCTACCCCCCAAAAAGGAGTAAAAGAAGAGAACCTGGTTAATTACTCCCGTAAACACCCGAAAAAAAAGGTTGCGTTCATAAATCCCCGAAAGATAAACGAAGTCAGAAGCCTGTGTAAGGCCGCGTTCATGAACCCACATGTTTGCAGCAAGATGAAAGAAAAAAAAAAAAAAAAAAAATAAAAAAATAAAAAAATAGACAGGAAAAAAGTCTACACGAAGGAAACATGTCTACAAAATAGCCTGTGCGAAGCACCGCCGTGAGAAACCACAAAAAGGAGAAGGAAGAGGAGAAGAAGAAGACGAAGAAGAAGACAAATAAACAAGCGATACTCACCGATGACCTCGAAGTACATCTTGTCTTCGCCGAGCGCGTTCCTGACGAAGCACTGGTAGTCTCCGAAATCCCGGGCCCTGTGCATTTGCACTATCAAAGTGGTCGTCACCGCGTCGCCGTTTCCCTGCAATTGGGTGAGGGGGAAACCGTGAAATTAGATGTCATTAATGGACGTCGCCGTCAGGATCGCTCGCGTCACCATTAGGGCCGGTTTATGTCAGATGACAGGCCGGGGGCAAAATCAGTAGCGATTGTGGCCTGGCCTAACCTCAGTATGCAATTTGATTTATTCACGGAAGATTGGCTTCGGGGCTTAGAGCGATGACTCTGTCCAATGGCTGATTGCGGCGCTGAAATGAGGGATATCATACGCGGACGAAATATAATTATCTGGTCTTAATGACTACGACTGGGATGTAATTCACTGGATCCTGATTTAATAAGTCTCGTAGATGGTGGTTAAGATCAGATAGTTATGCAGCTGTCATCTTTGGCATTACAATTAATTCAGTTTAAAGAAATATCCCGTGAATAAAACAAACACATCAGTATTATAAGAATCTAACCCTTTCTTAGGATAATTAAATTTTATAGGACTCTAATCCTTTCTTAGGGTAATTAAATTCTATAAGAATGTAATCCTATCCTAGAAAAATTAAATTCTATAAGAATGCAATCCTTTCTTAGAATAAGTACATTCTATAAGAATCTAATCCTTTCTTAGCATAATTAAATTTCTCCCAAGTCTGAAAACAACCAAGGATTCAGATAAAGAGAAATGAATCATAAATAGTCATTAATAATGTGATCCTTGGAAGGTCATCACCTCATGGCTTATTCAGCAAGAATACAGGTACATTACTCATAATGTAATTGCATTATTATAAATGTATGAATACAAGTAATCATATAATTAATATATGTCTTGTAAAGGACACACCAAACTGCTACAGGTAATTTTGAAGGCTAAGAATTTAGTTAAAAAAATCTGCAAGGGAAAGAAAGCGTTAATTTTGAGATAACAGATAAAGCACACTTATCTTATTACTTCATTAAAGTAGGTAGGTAATAATTAATTAAAATAAAAGCATAGAAACAGAGAGAACGATTAAGGCTTATCTACAAAAATATGATAGAGAGAGAGAGAGAGAGAGAGAGAGAGAGAGAGAGAGAGAGAGAGAGAGAGAGAGAGAGAGAGAGAGAGAGAGAGAAATGAAATCTATTTCATGAGAACAATGATACACAGATGAAGGGAACTTTAACCCAGCAGAGAGAGAGAGAGAGAGAGAGAGAGAGAGAGAGAGAGAGAGAGAGAGAGAGAGAGAGAGAGAGAGAGAATCTATTTCATGGGAACTATGATACACATATGGAAATTTTAACCCAACACACACAGAGAGAGAGAGAGAGAGAGAGAGAGAGAGAGAGAGAGAGAGAGAGAGAGAGAGAGAGAGAGAGAGAGAGAGAGAATCTATTTCAGGGGAGCAATGATACACAAATGGAGAGAAATTTTAACCCAACACTGTGTGTGTGAGAGAGAGAGAGAGAGAGAGAGAGAGAGAGATTTCAGGTGAGGAATTATACACAGATGAAGGGAAATTTTAACCCAACACTGAGAGAGAGAGAGAGAGAGAGAGAGATTTCAGGTGAGCAATTATACACAGATGAAGGGAAATTTTAACCCAACACTGAGAGAGAGAGAGAGAGAGAGAGAGAGAGAGGAAGACATGACGGGTGATTAATTCGTTGACTGATAGATCAGATCATCAGAACAGGAGATTGATGGGTTTGTGCAGGGTTGATACACGGATGGATGAAGCGGGGCTTTGAAACCCTTCTACGATAGACTGACTGATGGCGGATGGTTAAAGCCGTGATCAGAAGATAGATATGGAGATATCTACGGAAACGAGACGGATTTCTAATAAATTGTTACGTGAATTGATTTCCGACGAACTGATCGTCACGTGAATTGAACTGAAACGAGGCGAATCAGCTCGACTTATCTACTTTAGCGCAGTTCATCCCTTCTTTAATTAAATTCATCGCTATATTGAGTTCCTATCCTGGATTTATTAAGATCCAGTTGATACACACACACATACATACACACACACACATACGCATACACAAGACCACGCGTACACATTTTCCCACAAATGCTGAATACTGACACTTCGTTCATGGGTCTCATTATGTACTGATGGATGGAATCCAGGAGTCTCTCTCTCTCTCTCTCTCTCTCTCTCTCTCTCTCTCTCTCTCTGACTGAAGAATATTTCAGAATACTATTAAGGCCAAGATTATCTCTCTCCCTCTCTGACTGAAGAATATTTCAGAATACTATTAAGGCCAAGATTATCTCTCTCCCTCTCTGACTGAAGAATATTTCAGAATACTATTAAGGCCAAGATTATCTCTCTCCTCTCTGACTGAAGAATATTTCAGAATACTATTAAGGCCAAGATTATCTCTCCCTCTCTGACTGAAGAATATTTCAGAATACTATTAAGGCCAAGATTATCTCTCTCTCTCTCTCTGACTGAAGAATGTTTCAGAATACTATAAAGACAAGGATTTCTCTCTCTCTCTCTCTCTCTCTCCCTCTCTGATTGAAGAATAATCTATATACCATTAAGGCCATTAATTTCTCTCTCTCTCTCTCTAACTCTCTCTCTGACTGAAAAATATTTATTTCTAAATGCTATTAAGGGCATTTAAAAAATTTCTAAATACTATTAAGGCGAGGGATTCCCATCTCTCTCTCTCTCTCTCTCTCTCTCTCTCTCTCTCTCTCTCTCTCTCTCTCTCAAAATAGAAACTGCTCTTCGCGTCTGCCTCGGTATCAGGCAGAAAATCGAGTACGTAAACCAGTCGGGCACTATGAACTCCATACGAGTCTAAAGTGATTTAATTCTGTTATTCTCGTGTAGTCTCTTGTCGCCTCTTTGCAGGGCATGTTAGTGTACAGGCGCTTTTGCATACGATATCATTCAGTTCATAGACAAAGAGCACAAAGAGTGAATGACACTGTGTTATTATTTATCTAGGTAACTTATATCAAAGGATTGTTAGTTCTAGGACATTGGAGGAAATTATGTCAATCAGTAACACACACATATGTATGTATATACATATATATGTATATAAAGTTTACAGACACACATATATATATATATATATATATATATATATACACATATATATGTGTATATATATGTGTGAGTGCGAAAATGACACAATTTTTAAAATTTTTTATTTAAAAAATGAAATTCTTGTGGCAATGACAGTTGAAGAAGACTGGGTAAGAAGCTGAATAACAAAAAGGCACCAGCTTCTAGTGTTAAAAGTACGATGCTGTTTTATGACGGTAAGAGCATCACTAAGCAGCTGACCAGATTGTACATGGCATCTGTGGATACAGGAAAAGTTCCCGAGGAAAGGGTGAGGGGAATAAGTGCTCCTTTGCATATGGCAAAGACATTAGAGGTGATTGTAAGAACTATTAGTCAAAAATTGAAACAATATTCTTCGATAGATGTATGGAAAGGTTTTGTTTGACAAGGAAAAAAGATGAAGAAGACTGATACTGCAGGAAAAGTAGTGTTCAAAAGGGGAAGAGGATAATGAGAATGAGAACTGAGGAAAAATGCTTTATGACGTATTCAAGAACATTGAAATGACAGAGGCAATAAGAAAAGTATTAAAGATGTAAGGTTTGTATTGCAATTTATCAACACCAACTACAGATTTTAAGAGGGAAGGGAGGTTTGTGTTCGAATATGTAAATATGTGAGTGACTGTTATATTATCGAAGTGGGCCTAAGAAAAGTATAAAATGTGCCTTCATGTTAGTTGGTGCTAGTGATGAGAAGCTACAGACTCTAGTAAAAAAAGTTTTAAGAATGTTGGTGGTATGCATAACTAAAAGTGGATGTTAACGAGATTAAGGTTGTGAAGGTTAATGGAAGAGAGAAACATGGTGCAATAAATGTTTGTATGGATTGCGGAAGAATGGAGGTAGATCATCTTACTGAGAATCTGTAAATAAATGGAATAAATGATGGTAGAACGAAAGGAGAGATAACTGGCAGAATTAGTGAAGCAATAGGGGGCAGCAGCATGTTTGCCAAGCATTTGGGGAGAAGGGTATTGTCAGTGGATGCAAAACTAGGAGTAAGGTACCTTGCAATTGTTTAGCCAACTCTCCTTCCTGCAAGTAAAGTGTGGATACTGAATGCAAGTGAAAAAGGTGAAGGCTGAGAAATTAAATAATCTGTAGGGTACGCGTGCAGTATCAAAGATCGAAAAATATTGAGATACCATTAATTGGGAAACTGAGAGGGCTTTATGGCTGTTATAATAATTATATATATATATATATATATATATATATATATATATATATACATATATATATATATATATATATATATATATATATATATATATATATATATATATATATATATATATATATATATATATATATATATATATATATATAATATATATATATAAAAGTGGAAAACTGATGTAAAGAAAGACATAAAAGTGAGAAAAGATGCAAATAAATATATATATATATATATATATATATATATATATATATATATATATATATATATATATATATATATATCTTCCATCGTGATATAACTCTGGCAGGACAGGACAGTCTGCATTTCAAACCTAAATCACTTTTACAGGCGATAGACAGATAGTGTAATCGGTAATTAAACGATTAAAATGGTTTTTATGGTTAATCATGGTGGACTAATGAGTGCGTTTCTTTCAGTCGGAAGTAAACTAGTTGTCTCTGGTTTGAACCTGATCAATAACCATAAAAAAAAGCATTTCCCTCGTTTTATTGCTAATTACAGTGTCCCCCTATCATCTTTAAAAGCTGTTATATATGTATATATATACATATATATATATTTATATATATATATCATATATATTTATATTTATATATATATATATATATATATATATATATATATATATATTATATATATATATATATATATATATATATACATACACACACACACACACACATACATATATATATATATATATATATATATATATATATATATATATATATATATATATATTATGAGATGTTACTCACTTGTACGAAGGTACATGTGATCATGATATTTACAATAAGAAAGATTAACTAAGTCTAAAGCAAAGTCTGTAGCTAAGAGACTGACTCGTTTGTTGTAAACTGGGTCTCACTGAAGTGTCTGTTTCTCTTTCACATTTGCTCTATGGGCGGAATGACAAAGGACATACAGTAAAGTACAGATGAGAGTCAAATCTATTCGGCTGGTAATGGGGTCGCGAATGGAGTGTGGATGGGCTGACATTTGTTGGCTTAATTGGCAACAGTGAAGAGTGGCTACAGATACTGGTGAAAGTTTTCAAGCGTATTCAGAAAAACGCAACTGAAAGGGAACGTTAGCAAGGGTGGAGTAATATGCAACATTACATGTTAGCATGGAATGGAAGAATGGAAGTTATTCATGCATTTGGGTAATTGCATTAGGGAGTAAATGTTATTGGGGATAGAAGGATGTGATAAGAGGAGAATTACAGAATTGGTGAAACAAGGAAGGCGGTAGGATGTCTATAAAAGATCGGACAGAAAATGACAGTATCTTCTAACCAAATATTAGAACTAACTAACTGAGTGGATACTGTGCGGATAATGTGATAAGCCAATAAACATGGTTATTATTATTATTATTATTATTATTATTATTATTATTATTATTATTATTATTATTATTATTATTATTATTATTATTATTTCAGTAGATGAAACCTATTCACGTAGAACAAGCACACCAAAGGGGCCAGTGACTTGAAATTCAAGCTTCCAAAGAATGTTGGTTTCAACCTCCCACCCCCGACGCCACACTGCGGCCGTAACTGATCATGATACAGAGCCGGTGACTTTTCACCGACCTGGGGGAGACGCGAACCCGCGACATCTGAGTGGCATACAACACTAACAACTGTACCAGCGGACCAGCTGTCGCTGTTACTGTTGAAATAGATCATGAAGACATAATATTCGGCAGAATAATGCCAAACGTTGACAAATCAGTGGGAAGTTTATTATTTAAGTTTCAAGGTTCCAAGTAAATTGTTAAAAGTACTCAAGAACTGAATTCACTGAGGCACTGTTGGGTTAGTTATATCTTTATTATCTTAAATAAAAAAACAGTACTAACTGTAGGGAACAGAGTAGAAAGAAGCACCATAACATATAAGAAAGAGGATCTTTCCTAGACATTGGCCTCCAAGGGTTTTATCACGGTATGTATCCACCTTTGCTGAGTGTCTACCACAAGGCCGTTGGGGATGACCGTAAAAACATAAACAAAAGACTGTAAATATCACAAAGATAATGACCCCCAAGAAAAATTAGTCCTGGATAACGACCCCCATACTTAGTTGGGAGCCACTATCTAGGAAAGTGTTACGATTCTGGAACTTTGTTGGGGGTCACTCTCTAGGAAAGAGTAACGACCCCGGAACTTTGTTGGGGGTCACTATCTAGGAAAGAGTAACGACCCCGGGAACTTTGTTGGGGTCACTGTCTAGGAAAGAGCAAAGACTCCGGAATTTTGTTGGGGGTCACTATCTAGGAAAGAGTAACGACCCCGGGAACTTTGTTGGGGGTCACTGTCTAGGAAAGAGCAAAGACCCCGGAATTTTGTTGGGGGTCACTATCTAGGAAAGAGTAACGGCCCCGGGAACTTTGTTGGGGGTCACTATCTAGGAAAGAGTAATGACCCCTGAACTTTGTTGGGGGTCACTGTCAAGGAGAGAGTAACGACCTAGGAACTTTATTGGTGGTCACTATCTAGGAAAGAGTAACGACCCCGGAACTTTGTTGGGGGTCACTATCTAGGAATGAGTAACTACCCCCGAACCTTTGTTGGGGATCACTATCTAGGAAAGATCCAAGTAAGACAGGGTATAGTTCAACATCGGGTTTGATACATAACTGACGGGCACTGTCTATTCATGGGAACATTCTACTGACATGGGTTTTGCCCACTGAATCGTGAAACGCCACTTTGAATTTTAACTAAACCTTACTTCCGATAGCTTCAAGTATTAAATCACGGTTAATATTCATAACTATATTTTCCATATATCTGCCAAATCCTCCCAGAGGATGTGCATCTGGAGCTTCAGAATTCAAGCGAAGATGCGATGCATTACTACCCTAATACAATTCTCCTTGTATTTTAATATTTTACTTTCATTTTTATTTATTTTTAGGTTTGTTAATTTATCTGTTTTTCTAATTATAATCTCATCTTTCTGTACTTCCCATTGCCTTCTGTTACTTCTTTCAAATGAGCACCATATTCTTTGGAAGCTTGAATTTCAAGTCAATGCCCCCTTTGGTGGGCTTGTTGCATATGAATAGGGTTCATCTTCTGACTAATAATAATAATAATAATAATAATAATAATAATAATAATAATAATAATAATAATAAGTCATCAATAATCTTTTGTACAAGAAACGGCGATATACATCCAACGGAACATCACTCTGGTTCCCTGAAAAACGACGGGGTTGGCAAACATGCGCATTTTAATAAAAGCGTTCACTTCGCGTTGGGCCTATTTGCATAACGAACAGAAGCTTAAACGAAAAAAAAAGAAATGTACAAATTTGAACACACCGAATATTTCCGCTCATTTCATGGCCCCCACATATGTTATCAATAAGCATTCCGTGTTCCGGTTTAAATGAATGACTGAGAGTGTTATATTATAGCCGGTGTTTGACCAATACGCAATTTTCGCCGGCGCCGATTACACGGAAAACATCATCGCCTGTTTATCAGAGCAAAATGAACATTTGCAGCGCACATCAATCAAAACTCACAAAGACAAATAAAGCAACGCCAAAGAGGATTTTTATGCGAGCGGGGAAATAACATACACAGTTCATACTCGTATCATACGCTTTCCGTATACGAGGAATCTTCTCCACTCGCCGCCGCTCGTGGGAAATGGGGTACGAATGCTAAAACTGAAAATACATTCACGGTAAAATGCTATTCAAAGAGGTGTTCAGGGACGTGTATCTGAATTATAAAATGCATAGCTAGTACATCCTTCCATTGCAGCATGAACTAAAGGGGCCATTCCCCCCTGTTTTTGCTAGAATTGTGTACGCTTATTTCACCTTTTTCCGCAGAGCTGTTCTAGAAAGTATAACTGAAATCTATACCAATCAGCCAACTACAATATTTATACGTTCTTCAGGTAACCATTCAGGGACTACTAAAAATTTTTTAGTGTGAGGTTCACCTTGTAAATAAATAACCGATTTTCACAATATAACCTCGCGGGAGATATTATGTAATCTTACTGCAGATTTTCAAATGATAGATAAATCATTATATTTATATGATACACATATATATACATATATAAATATATATTCACACGTAGCCTATACTGTAAATACATATGTATGTACAGTATATATAAATATAATTATATATATATATATATATATATATATATATATATATATATATATATATATATATATATCTATATATATATATATATATATATATATTTATATATGTATATATGTATCTATCTATACACACATATATATATTTATTTATATATATATATATATATATATGTATGTATATATGTATATATGTGTTGTATTTATATATATATATTATACATATATATATATATATATATATATGTGTGTTGTATTTATATATAAATTCATATATATATATATATATGTATATGTATATGTTGTATTTATATATATATATATATATACATATATAAATTATATATATATATATATATACTGTATATATGTAAATATATATGCGTATATATACACACATACATATACATACACAAGTCTTGTTTCTAAACGAAACGTCAGTCAGACCTGAATATATATATATATATATATATATATATATATATATATATATATATATATATATATATATATATATATATAATATATATATATATAGATATATAGATAGATAGATAGATATCACACCGAGCAATAAAAAAAACTCCTAATTCCAATTATTCCTCACCTCTTCTCTGGACGTCTTGATAGTGATTCCGGGCTCGTGGGATTTCAGCTCCCGGGGGCCTTTGTACCACCTCACATCCTGCACGGGGCGCGCCTGGAACCTGCACGAGAGCTTGGCCGTGCCCTCCAAAGGTACTCCTACTTGGGAACTGCTCCTCCTTGGGAGGATCTTCGGAGGAACTGAAAATATGTGAGATTTTAATGTTAAGGGGATCGAATGAATTCATATTGTGGCAAAGTGACATTATCTGCGATTGATATAGCGTCCAATTTCACAAGGCTAGCACTAGAGCACACAGAGAGAGAGAGAGAGAGAGAGAGAGAGAGAGAGAGAGAGAGAGAGAGAGAGAGAATTTTATCACTGAGCAAGAATGTAAGGAACAAATATAAATAATTTGATGGAGAGAGAGAGAGAGAGAGAGAGAGAGAGAGAGAGAGAGAGAGAGAGAGAGAGAGAGAGAGAGAGAGAGAGAGAATTTTATCACAGGGCAAGAATGTAAGGAACAAATATAAAGTAATTTGATGAGAGAGAGAGAGAGAGAGAGAGAGAGAGAGAGAGAGAGAGAGAGAGAGAGAGAGAAGAGATGTAACAAGAAGGAACAAATATAAATAATTTGATGGCAAGTAACAAGAGTGCTGCTGCAAGAAGGAGAGAGAGAGAGAGAGAGAGAGAGAGAGAGAGAGAGAGAAATAACAAGGATGGAAGCAACTTTTAAAACATTCATTTACATGTACCATTGCACTGTATTTACTGAAGCACATAATATTAAAATATTCACAACAAATGTAAAAATTATCTATTTCTCAAGTGCCAGGGTTTCCTCTTTTGGTGAGAGACGAAAGAAGTTTTCTTTCGGAAAAAGTTTCCTTCAAAGAAGAAACTTCCTTCAGGGAATCATTTTCTTTCAAGGAAGAAGTTTTCTTCAAGGGTAATTCTTCTTCAAGGAAGAAATTTTCTTCAAAGAAGTTTTCTTCAGGGAAGAGTTTTTCTTTAAGGAAGAATTGGTCCTCATGGAAGACGTTTTCTTCAAAGAAGAGTTTTTCTTCAAGGGAGAAGTTTTCTTCAAGGGATTTTCCTCAAGGAATAATTTTTCTTCAAGGAAGAAGTTTATCTTAAGGAAGAAGTTTTCTTCAAGGAAGAATTGTTCTTCAAGGAAGAAGTTTTCTTCAAGGAAGAATTTTTCTTCAAGGAAGAAGTTTTCTTCAAGGAAGAATTTTTCTTCAAGGAAGAATTTTTCTTCAAGGAACAAGTTTTCTTCAAGGAAGAAGTTTTCTTCAAGGAAGAAGTTTTTTTCAAAGAATTACGAAACCAGATGAAGTAGAACTGAAACTTTCTATATCTAACAACCTGTCTCTTCATCTATCTATCTCTCTCTCTTTCCAAGAAATGATGATGGTGCAGATGAAGTTCAAATAAATTCCTCCCCCCCGCCCCTCCTGCTACCTGTCCCACGCACCCTCTCTCTCTCTCTCTCTCTTCTCTCTCTCTCTCTCTCTCTCTCAAGTCAAAGAAAATTTATAGGTTAATTCTAACTAAATCTCTCTCCGTTTCTCTACTAAGCCAAAACAAACTTGTGGGTGGCTACAAACTATCTCTCTCTCTCTCTCAAGTCAAAGCAAATTTATAGATTAATTCTAACTAAATCTCTCTCCGTTTCTCTACTAAGCCAAAACAATCTTGTGGGTGGCTACAAAGTAACTAAATCTCTCTCTCTCTCTCTCTCTCTCTCTCTCTCTCTCTCTCTCTCTCTCTCTCTCTCTCTCGCTAAAGAAAATTTGCAGATCAGTTCTAACTAAATCTCTCTCTCTCTCTCTCTCTGATCAATGAAATGGCGATGTTGTAAAAGAATCTTAGCTAAATATCTTTCCTTGAATCCCTTTCAAATCACAGAACCGATGATGCAGATGAAACTGAACTAATCTCTCTCTCTCTCTCTCTCTCTCTCTCTCTCTCTAAACGTCCAACACGTAAACATTTCAGTGAACTACTCCATCGCAAAGAGGCTGTTTCTCCTGGGACGAGAGAAAGACATAAAAGAGAAACGAAAAATAAAAAAAGGTGAGGGAACATCGAAGGTGATTCCATATATAATGAAACTATTATCATTTAATGGGTCCCGCTGGCATATTCCGCCTAATTGGGGCGCCTGCGTCAGTTAATGTGCAATATCCAGCGTCCCTTAATTGAAAAGAAAAATGGAATTATATTTAGGATTCTTGTTGATTATATTTTCTTATTTTAACTATATATTTTATGTATGTACATGTATATATATATATATATATATATATATATATATATATATATATATATATATATATATATATATATATATATATATATATATATATATATATATATATATATATATATATATATATATATATATATATATATATATATATATATATATATATATATATATATATATATATATATATATATATATATATATATATATATATAAATGCATATATATGTATATATATACATATATAAAATGCTTATACCAACAGAAGCTTAATTTTCTTGGTAACGATAAATAAAAACGATTAAAAGAATAGAACAATAAAATAAACGTTCTTGCTACGATAACATCGACAAATCAGTGATAAAACCAACCAGTGAAAAAGGAAAAGAATCAAATAATCAAAACAGATAAAGCCTCAAGACACTCACAGTTAACAGTCAGTAGCAATCTCTTGCTGACGGAGGGCGGGACTCCGTTGCTGGCTATGCAGAGATACGCCCCCGTGGCGTTCCTGAAGACTGATTCGAGGGCCAGCGACCGGCCCTGGTATTCGTTGACTGCCGGAGATGAAAGGTGTTAGCAAACGCACAGAAAAAATAAAAAATGTTGGCAACGACGGGGACAGATGTTGGAAATCGGTAGATTACAGACATCAGAAAATGCATATAAAAATCAGAAATAATATCAATCGATATTAGCAGAAGTAAAGGAGAGTATTAAGAACTGTTAGCTAAACGTCAGAAATAATATTGATCAGTATTAGCAGATGTAAAAAAGGTATTAAGAATTGTTAGCTAAACGTCAGTACTAATATCGACCGGTATTAGCAGATGTAAAAAAAGTCATTAAGAATTGTTAGCTAAACGTCAGTACTAATATCGACCGATGTTAGCAGATATAAAAAAAGGCATTAAGGATTGTTAGCTAAAAGTCAGTACTAATATCGACCGATATTAGCAGATTTAAAAAAAGGCATTAAGGATTGTTAGCTAAACGTCAGTACTAATATCGACCGATGTTAGCAGATGTAAAAAAAGGTATTAAGAATTGTTAGCTAAACGTCAGGAATAATATCGATCAATGTTTCCAGATGTAAAGAATGGTATTAAGAATTTTTAGCTAAACGTCAGGAATAATATCGATCAATGTTTCCAGATGTAAAGAATGGTATTAAGAACTGTTAGCAATGACGGTGTTGGAAATCCATAGATAATAAATAACAGATAAAGCTCATAAACGTCAGAAATAATATCGACCGATGTTTGCAGATGTAAAGGAAGATTTAAAGAATCATTCTGACATTTTCAGGTTGGAAGAATTAAATGAGAGGTAATTAAACTGAATATAGAAGTTAGACTTAATATTGAACTGAGGTTAACAAACTTGAAGGAAGATATAAACAATCATTTGGACATCTGCGGGGATGGAATAACTAAATAACAGATAACTGAAAACTAATAGAGAAGTTACACTTACATCGATCGATGTTTGCAGATGTAAAGGAGGATTATAAAGAATCATTTCGAAATTTGCAGGGACGGAGAAAATATTAGCATTTCCAAACACAAATATTAGGAAATATGAAGATATAAATAGCCTTTGGAGGAAAAAAATATAGCAATCATAAAAGAAAGTTAGAAGTGGGGTGTTGTTAGAGGACAATCTAGCTACCATAGATCAAGGCATTAGAAGTCATGAAGAGATTCATTTGCAAAAGAAAAGTTGAAATACCATTTGTGTTGATATCACTATCGTGAAAGATATTGGTCATGTTGAAAGTGATTTAGCAATCCTTAAAAAGAACAGCAGGAATACCTACAAAACTGGCTAATTGTAAACACCATTGAAAAGGAAAAAGATATGAATCAGAGAAGACTGTTTAAGTTGTTGGCTATCGTGAAGAAAAACATTAAAGTTATGAAGACGGACATTTATAAGAAAAGCGATTTGTTATTGCTAAGCTATTACCAGTAATAAAAGAACTAAAAAATATTTGCATAGTTAAATTTTATGGGCTATTTCAAATTTGGAATTAAAGTAATGTAAAGGACGAGAGACTTACATAAAATTTTTTAAATGATGAATGAAATCAGTATATAAAAACCTAACGGAATTACTTTCCTATCACGAATAACAAAATATCATATCATGAAAAAGGAGGTTGACCGTCGACAAAATCACAAAATTAACTTTCAAATTACACGAAAGAAACACTTTGAGGGTTACTGAGGAAAATTTCCTGGTAAAAGCTTATCCACCTACCTACCGTTCTAAGGAATACTTGCTTTGTTTTGGGAAGAAGTGTCCCACACACACATATGAATACCATTCGTCTAGTATTCATTAGTTTTATACAATATTATCCTACTAGGTCTGTTTTTTGATAAGGCAATAATAAAATCGGTCATTTTGACCAACCTTGTCTGTCAAACTACGAACAATCTCAGCTAACGTGATTTAATTATCTTGCATTACCTCACTAATCACCAGTCCATCAACATTATTAAAATTTCTCATTTAATGATAATACCTCTAACTTTCTCGATTGTGTCTCAAATGTAGTTTTCGAATGTGCATAAATATTTATTTCTTGGTTTATCTTTCATAATTTTTATTCTGATTAGTATGTCATTTCCTCTTCGTTCAGCGAATATACCTTTTTTCACTTCTACGTATTAAAACTAGCACTGGGATGTTTGCACGGCTTGAAAAAAATTAAACGAATTGAATTGCATTTGGCTTTGCTTAATTTCTTCGTTTATCTTTAATCATTTCCATTCTCATTAGCATATCATTTCCTCTTCACTCTGCGAATATGACTTTTTTTTTCACTTCTATGTACTGAGGTCCCATTGGGCCGTTCGCAACGCTTTCGAAGACTTAAAGCAAGTGAATTATATTTGGCTTTTTGGCAATTTTACGGATTCCCCAAAGATCAAAACAATTGAATCATATTCGGCTTTATTAAATTTTATGGATTTCCCAAAGATCAAAGCAATTGAATTACATTTGACTTTAGGCAATTTTACGGATTTCCCAAATATCAAAGCAACTGGATTACATTTGGCTTCAGGCAATTTTACAGAATTTCCAAAGATCAAAGCAATTGAATTACATTTGATTTCAGGCACTTTTACGGAATTCATCAAGATTAAAGACACTGAATTACATTAGGCAATTTTACTGATTTCCCAAAGATCAAAGCAATTGAATTACATTTGGTTCTAGGAAATTTTGTGGATTTCACAATGATTACAGCAATTGATTTCTATTCGGCTTTAGACAATTTTACGGATTTCCCAAAGATCAAAGCAACTGAATTATATTCGGCTTTATTCAATTTTATAGATTTCCCAAAGATCAAAGCATCTGAATTACATTAGGCTAAAGGCAATTTTACTGACTTCCCAAAGAAACTCACCGACCACAGACGAATTGAGACTGATGTTGAGGCTCCTTTCTCTCACCCATCGGATGACTGGGTGAGGGTCGCCGCGGGCGTCACACGTCATCATGACGTCCTCGCCTTCATCCACGATGACGTCACCACTGCTCGTCGAGTCGTCGATGACGGGAGGGACTGTGAATGGCGGAAGGAAGTCAGATAATCAGAATAATTGAATTGAATCGAATATTGAATTTCGGCCAAAGGCCAAGCACTGGGACCTATGAGGTCATTCAGCGCTGAAACGGAAATTGACAGTATAAGGTTTGAAAGGTGTAACAGGAAGAAAACCTGGCAGTTGCAATATGAATCAATTGTTAGGAGAGGGTTGAGGAAAGTAAGATGGAAGAAAGATAATATGAAAGGAGGTACGGTAAAAGGAACGAAAGGGGTTGCAGCTAGGGGCCGAAGGCACGCTACAAAGAACCTTAATTAATGCCTACAGTGCACCGCATGAGGTGCACTGACAGAATAATGATCTAGAAGAAAGGATTTAAACGAAGAATAATGATCAGGTAAAGGCCAATAACAGATTGCAATACTCCATCAGTGTGATTAGCTTAGTTACCCAAACACTATTCTTATCCTTTCTGATGCCCTTCTCGAATACTAGGAGACAATTATTATCTATAATTATTTTATTAGATGAAACCTATTCACATGGAACAAGCACACCAATGGGGCCATTGACTCGAAATTCAAGCTTCCAAAGAAGGTTGGTTTCAACCTCCCACCGCAGACTTCACACTGCAGCAGTGATTTTTCATCGCCCTGGGGGAGACACGAACCCGCGACATCTGAGTAGCATTCCAAGACACTAACCACTATACCAGCGGACCAGCTGGCGTAGAACACTAAATATTTTATCAGATTCAATTTCAGAAACAGCAAAAATACGTGTTTTTTTATAATTACAGAAGTTGAAACATTAAATCTAAGTCATAAAGTAACTTGGATCAATGTCCTGACCTACATCAAAGTGTACTGCATTGCTCCCTGGGGCACTAAAAGTTAATTAAAGAAATAAGAGCAATAAACACCGTCCTTTTCATTTTTAATGAGAGAAAAACTCGTCCCACAAAGAAATTCCAGAGGGCAGTAACAATAATAATGGTAATAATACAACATGACATATGTGTAGAATCATGAATTACATTCACTCTTTACAAGATGACTACATCTACAACTGCGCAGAGAATTATGAATTACATTCACACTTTTCAAGACGACTTCATCTACGACTGCGCAGAGAATGATGAATTACATTCACTCTTGTCAAGACGACTTCATCTACGACTGCGCAGAGAATTATAAATTACATTCACTCTTTTCAAGACGACTCCATCTACGACTGCGCAGAGAAAATATAACTCCGCAGTGAAATCCTCATCATAATCCCCAGATGAGCTCTTCAAAAACATCTCGATGTCGAGTCTGCAATTTCTTGGAAAAAACCCGAACATAAACTCGTCTGCAGATGATGGAGAGTCAATTAGTGTTGGCAATAAACCCCTAGATCCTCCATCTTTGATTATCTGCTCCCCCACTCCCTCTCCCCCTGCCATAACCCCTTATAAACTCTCACCCCTGCATCTTATAACCTCTGTCAACCCATATCCTCAGGGTAAAACGGGGTTGAGTTTTACTGACGTCATCATGACCTGAGTATATTGACCCTTGGCCCTCAAGCATACCCGAGTCAAAGTTTTTAAAACAAAATTTGGGGTTTACTGGGAAAATGACAGCCAAACTTGGACCGTCTCATAAACTGTCCAAAATTATGTCAGTTGCAAGATATGTGGGCCCGAGTTTCTCTGTCTGTTTGAAAACTAAAGGAATGAAAATTCTACCTTTTTTAAAATTGCCAAGTAGACAAAATTGCCTTAGACGAACTAACCCCTAATATGAAAATAATATGATAAGAATTGCGGTGTGGGGAAATATGTATCAGATGACACTCATTTACGCAAAATATAATGAGATATAAACGATATTTGGGATGCTGTTCATCTAATAAACACGTTATTTCACTTTTTGTATATATATTTTTTTAACTGACTCGAACGAGAGATAAGGTGGCACTGGTGGTGTTACCAGATATACCTTAATGATCTTTATCTATCCCAGAGATAGACAGACTGACAGATCACGAAAAAAAAGATACAATCATTTCATAAAAACCACACGCACATACTCAGTATATATATATATATATATATATATATATATATATATATATATATATATATATATATATATATATATATATATATATATATATATATATATATATATAAGTATATATATAAGAAAGAAAGGGAGGGGATAGGAAAAAGAAATATAAGACCAGGAGCACCACAGAATCTCCACAAATTCCACAAACAAGAATCGACCATTTCGGCACTGAATAAACACTTCCGTATTTGTCTAAAGCTATTCGCTCTGTGTGTGTGTGTATGTGTGTGTGTGTAAGCCCTCTGTAAAGGGCTCCTGTGTGACTCAAATAAACAAGATTCCATTCATCTTTTCATTAAGAGTTGTCGGAAAATCCAATTGATTGTGAATAATGGATGTACATTATTCTCGATTTGCTGGAAAAAAAAAGTTTTTGAAATAAATTTTTCGAACTAAAAAAAAAAAACTGAAATTTGTGAGGCAATACTCATCCGTTCAGCATATATTTTATAAACACGCCCATACTTTCAATTTATAAATATAAATATAAAAATTGGTTGCAAGTGTTAAATAAAAACTTGAAATAAATTATAGGTTTTGAAGAAATCAGCTGTCTCGAATAAATGAACGGTACTATTCTGCCCTAAAATGGATGACTGCAGTATCCAGCAAAAATACAAAACTGAGAAAAATGGTCGATACTCCCTTGCCTTTTACTACTGATCTTGCAGATATCTGCAAAAACAAAACTAAGAAAAATAGGGACCCCCTGATTTTGTAAATAATGGGACCCCGTGGAAAGCATTGAAGAATCGTTCTGAAACTGCAGTAACTTTTGTATTAGTGTTTCACGAGCCCAATAGGCGGCATATCTCAATTTCGAAAATTTTGCAGATACTGCAGTTTTCCCTTTCAGGGCGGTGTTCGATTTACACAAAAATCATACGTGAAATATTCGTATCCTACATCTGCGCTCTACAGGGGCGACCCTTCTACAATGATTCTAAACGAGATGTGATTCAACATATTAAGATATTTACAGGTTTTGTAATATACCAAAATGAAAAAAGAAAAGGCTGACAATGAAACAAAACAAAAAATTGAAATGCTTCAATCTGCAATAACTGCTTAATTTCTTTTTCGAAATGGCTTAAATTGTTATTTTTGAGCAGTTCATTTCTAATTGCTTTATCGTGCAATTTGGTTCAGAAACATTTTCACATTCAAATACTCCTAAATTTGTATGTTAAAATTTGTTGGATCAACATACAGTAACTGCTTTCATAACATACTGCGTCTTCAGACAATACTTAAGACGTTAGTCCTAATTAGATTTGGGTAATACAAATTGAGGGCCAATTCACTCTATCCCCTCAAACCATACATCCATATATTAAGTCTGTGGATGAACTATGTGCTGGCCTGTCAGAAGTACATCCGGGGCAGGTGCATTTGTGTTGACGTTGGAGGTTTCCACAGTTAGAGACAGCGGGTATCTGACACATTCTTTTGTGCTTTTTGACCATGGCCTAAGTGCATGGAGACAGTGTGACACATGGATGAAAGTGTTGTGACCCTTCGAATATTGAACCGGTGTTGTCACGCTTCCAAGGAGGAGTTATTAAGTGAGTGCGTAAATGTGTGCACTCTCTAATGGTATATTATAAGAGGAACAGACAATAGCTGGGGACTTCGATTTGGCGGCTGGGTATGATTTCCGTGTTGTGCAGTGTTCATGGATAAGAACTGCCACTGTGAGATCCGTTATTTGCGGCCATAGAAAGTGAGTAAGATAACTCATTAACACATATCTTTTCAGACATTATGTGGAAATACCCTGTTTGTGTTGCAGCGAAATTCCTCTGTTCCTCCATTATGCACTTTCCCGTTTTTTTCTCCTTTGTGCAATTTTCTGTTTTAGATGTTGATTTATTTTAACATCATTTCACTTTTTAATATATGGTATGTTTCTTTTAACAGGATTCTGTGTTCGTCCTGTGAGGACGAATATTTTGGAAGTGGTGTTCTTTACATACTCTATGACGTTTATTTTGGTCTAGCATAATTATGACCTGTTTATTTTATCTGATGACCAGGGTGTTAGTCACTAGTACTGGTTGGTCTAGAATCATTAATTTGATGGACTGTGAATCAGAATTTCCTCTGGTTTTGATTTCCATTTATATGGGGTGTGAGTCATTCCATTTCATGAACGTAGCTTCTGCTGAATTACTTTCGTTAAATCTGCAAATAAAGTCTTGTTTTGTATCTAGGTGTTTAATTCCAGTAGGTCCTTGTCTGAGGTTAGATACAGGGAGAGAAGGAATGAGCTGACCCAACGCCGGGCCATCGCTACCAGGGAATCTTAGTGATGTAAGATAATATGATGCTGTTCTTAAAACAGATGCCGTAAGAGATTATGACCCTAATTGACCTTGTGTAGGGTCGTAACACATATATACATACACACTAAGTATCTAATATTATGTTGTCTTTACTGATGTTTGTATATTTCTTTTTCTCAAAAGAAGCAAAAAACTATTAAAATACTTAGGAGAACTGATAAGAATGATCAATAATACCATTCTTACCAAAGCAACTTATACAGTATACAGTATGTATATATATATATATATATATATATATATATATATATATATATATATATATATATATATATATATATATATATATATATATATATATATATATATATATATATATATATATATGTATATATATACATATATATATATATATATATATATATATATATATATATATATATATATATATATATATATATATATATATACATATACATATACATATACATATACATATACATGGGTGAGTGAATAAAGTCTGCTCAAAGCTAAACTTAAAACGAAACAGCTTTTTCAGAGGGAAACTTAAAATTAATTAGAGAAGCACCGTATACAAAGAGATTGAGAATCCTGCCTTTTGGAAAGATATGATTAGTATGATTGATTAATCACAATGCATTTGGCCATCATACTGAGTAAAGAAAACTTTCTGAGTACCTCTGCTCTTCTTTCCCTTATCACGCAACAGACTTAATCGCCCCTAAATACAAAACAACGAAGATAAATACAAACAGAGAAAAAAATGGAGAGATGAAGCAGAGTATTAGAAATACACGTCCATTATCGGTCCAGTGTTTCGAAATGACGTGCTGTCTACAACGAACAACAAGTAAAGAATGCGTCGAAGTTTCTTCGACGAAATCGAGTTTTCTGTATGAGACGCAGCCCATGAAGCTTTCAGCCACGGCCCAGTGGTTGCCTGTCCTATATAGTTGCCAGACGCACGATCATGGCTAAATTTAACCTTAAATAAAATAAAAACTACTGAGGCTAGAGGGCTGCAATTTGGTATGTTTGGTGACTGGAGGGTGGATGATCAACATACCAATTTGCAGTCTCTAGCCTCGGCGGTTTTTAAGATCTGAGGGCGGACAGAAAAAGTGCGGACGGACAGACAAAGCCATATCAATGGTGTTCTTTTACAGAAAAAAAAAAACACCAATGAATTAAAAAAAGGTGCAATACTGTGTGGTTCGGATCCCACAATAAGCTGTAGGTCCCGTTGCTAGGTAACCAGTTGGTTCTTAGCCACGTAAAATAAATCTAATCCTTCGGGTCAGCCCTAGGAGAGCTGTTAATCAGCTCATCGGTCTGGTTAAACTAAGATATACTGCATATCAACAAAAGCAAAGATAAGCCAAGGCGCATTTACTTCGACTCCGATCTAAGAGAAAAGGATAAATAAGGGACAAAACAGTTGCTGTTGAATAGGAAATGGTCACAATACAATTGAGGCTGAATAGAAAACAAGGACGATATAACTGCAGTTGTACAGAAATTGTTGACAATATACCTGTGTCTGAATAGAAAACGTTAATGACAGATTTGGGGTGGAATAGAAAACGTTGACGATATAATTGTGGTTGAATAGAAAACGTTGACGATATGATTGTGGTTGAATAGAAAACGTTGACGATATACCTGTTTGAATAGAAAACGTTGATGATAGAATTGAGGTTGAATAGAAAACGTTGACGATATAACTGTGGTTGAATAGAAAACGTTAACAATATAATTGTGTTTGAATAGAAAGCGTCGATGATATAACTGCGTCTGAACAGAAAACGTCAACGATATAACTGTGGTTGAATAGAAAACGTTGATATAGTTGTGGCTGAATAGATAGCGCTGACGACATAATTGCGGTTGAACAACGTTGACGATGCAATTGCTGCTGAATAGAAAACGTTGACAATATAACTGCGGGTGAACAGAAAAAAGTTGACAATGTAATTGCGGTTAAATAGAAAACGTTAACAATATAACTGCAGTTCGATAGAAAACATTCACGATATAATTGCGGCTGAATAGAAAGCGTTGACGATGTAATTCGGGCTGAATAGACAGGGCTGACTATATAGTTGCGGCTGGATAAAAAATGTTGACGATATAATTGCGGTTTGAACAGAAAACGTTCACGACATAATTTCTGATGAATAGTAAGCGTTGACTATATAACAGCGGCGGAATAGAAAGCACTGACGATATAACTGCGCTTGAATAGAAAACGTTGACGATGTGAATATCCAAAGCTGTGAAAAATCCGGACAAAACAAGCAAGGAAGAATCGCCTAAAAATGGAAAAGAAAACTTTTTAAAACTACGGACAAAACAATGACAGGAGAAGCCAAAACAGACAAATTATTGAAGGAACATTAAAAAGAATCGGGGACGAATCCAAAACACTCAAAACAATTAGCAAGAGACGCAGGAATTCGAAAATAAATAGGTAAAAAATGTGTCGAAGTTTCCTCGGCGCAATCGAGTTTTCTGTACAGCCACTAAAGCGTATAATCAAGGCCACCGAGAACAGATCTATCTTTCGGTGGTCTCGGTATAATGCTGTACGAGTCGCGGTCCATGAAACTTTAACCACGGCTCGGTGGTGGCCTATCCTGTATCGTTGCCGGAAGCACAATTATGGCTAAATTTAACCCTATATAAAATAAAAACTACTGATGCTAGAGGGCTGCAATCCGGCATGCTTGATGATTTGAGGGTGGATGATCAACATACCAATTTGCAGCCCTCTAGACTCAGTAGATTTTAAGATGTGAGGGCGTACAGAAAAAGTGCGGACAGAATAAAGTGCGGACGGACAGACAAAGCCAGCACAATAGTTTTCTTTTACAGATAACTACAAGAAAACAAAACAGTAAATATTTCCCCAAAGACGTATTTCAAAACGGCGTCTTCCGTCGCTCAATCAGTGTTGGCACCTCGTTACGAAACCATCAACATCCCATCTTCTCATCAACTAATGGCGCCTGGTTAAGGTGACTGCCTATAAATCTTTCTTCTTTTTCAGGTTTCAGTTCTTTTTCATCTCCACTTTTCGAAGAACTAACATTTCGTGATCAGTTACATATACATGAATGATAATCAATTTTGCACATATGAATAGGTATATGTATATATATATACATACATACATACTTTATACTTTATATATATATATATATATATATATATATATATATATATATATATATATATATATATATATATATATATATATATATCATTTAAATAAACACAATGCCCATTTAACTTCTCGATTTCTTCAGTCTTCACTACTAAGCCTAAATCCAAATGGGGAAATAAATGAGGAAATTTTGATGTCCAGACGAGGTTCGAACTTGCATCCGTGGTATCAGAACTAGGTACTATTTGTCCACCGATCTTGGTGGTTAGGTGAATAAACGTGACCTCCTTATGATATCCCGGATGCGAGTTCGAATCTCGCCCGGGCATCAGAGTTTCTTCATTTCTCTCGTCATTTGGATGCAGGCTTAGTAGTGAGAACGTTTTCGAAGTGTGAAGGGATCTTGAAGTTAAGAGTTATTAAAATTACATATGTACTTGTAAAAAGTGATCAGCAGATTCTAAATATCTATATGTATATATATATATATATATATATATATATATATATATATATATATATATATATATATATATGCGTGTGTGTGTATATATATTCACACACACACACACACATATATATATATATATATATATATATATATATATATATATATATATATATATATATATATTAATTGCATACCATATAATGACCTAGAGAATATAAATAAACAAACTGCTGCTCGTGAAATGTTACTTTTATCACTTCTTCTGCAAGTACTTCATCGGACATTGCTCCCACCAGCTTTTTCAGTTGTGCTCAGTCAATCCCTTTCATCTATGTAGTAAATGTTCTGCTTCACTGTGTAGCGAATATAGTTTAGAAATTATGGAAACTATATTACGTTACGGGGTCATTCTGATTTTATATCCCTATTTTCACGTTTCCCGATATTCGAGTTTCCATTTTCCCTTATAAATCCTGAGCTACTTATATCTTCTTCTGTGATTCCATGGTCATTAGCTCCTTCTGTTTCTAAAGACAGACAACCTGTCAAGGTCAATTCAGTTATCAACTTGTTGAAATATGAAGGAATAAAAGTCTTCATAAATAACAAAGAACTTTTTGCTGTGAATAAACGACCTTTCCACATCAGACTTCCTTATATAACTGCATCTAAATTTCCATTTTTATTTTTCACCGGTTCATTTATTCACTTTGATATTTCGTCGACATCGACATTTATCGATGTGACATTAGACTAACATATGAAATACTCGTAAATGTCACAGAACAGATCCATTAATATTAATATTCTTTTGTGAGATCGGAGCGCATTTGGTTAAGTGATAGTCTCGCCTCTTCATTCATATGTATATATATATATATATATATATATATATATATATATATATATATATATATATATATATATATACATATATATATATATATATATATATATATATATATATATATATATATATATACTTGTTATATACATATATAAATATATACAGATATATATACATATACATATATATGTGTGCATACATATGTATATATGCATATATGTACGTGTGTTTGTGTGTACCTGTAATCATGTACATGAAAATATATATGTACATGAAAACGGTATATTTATGCAATAATTTATATGCACAAAGAATGAAGTGTGTACACAAAATCAATAGTCAAATGTATCTCAAAACGAAATGCTTTATTATATCTTTTGAGGGACGTACATTTTGAAAAATATCACATTTTCCCTACTGAAACGAATGAAGTCAAGTTCTTGTAATTCCAACAATACAGATTTTCGCACAGGTTTGAAAATCGAACTTGCAAAAACTATTAGCGTTTGGACAACTGAGAATATCCCTACGTTTTTCGATAACTGAAAAAATGTTAGCGGTTTTGGACATTTAGAAAACATAGGTGTCGTGACAAGCCACTCAAATGTCGCGAGTTCGCGCCTCCCCCATGGCAATGAAAAAAATCGCTGACTCTGTATCATGATCAGTTACTGCCGCTGTGTGGGGTCTGCTGCGGTGTGAGGTTGAAACTAACATTCTCTGGAAGCTTGAATTTCAAGTCGATGGCCCCTTTGTTGTGGTTGTTCCATGTGAATAGGTTTCATCTGCCAAAATAATAATAATAAGCTTGTACACGTATTTGAAATATCTTAATATCCTTTGATAAATATGAAAAATAAAAATTTTTTAGACTGCGAAAATGTTAACGGTTTTTGAAGCATCTCGCAAAATTTTACCACTTTTGAGGCAATTGTCAAAATCTTCTCGTTTGTGGATAAATGAAAAAATAAATCCCCAGTTCTGGGTAAGTATGAAGCTTTAATTGTGCGTGAGTATTTGTTAAAAATATTAAAGGCGCTAAAATAGTTACCGATGTTGTATTAGTAAACACGACCCCAACTGAATCATTACAGACATTACCCATAAATACTCTCTCAGCAGATAAAGGAGGATCTTTCCTAGATAGTGACCCCCAAGGGTTTTGACCGGGTATGTACCCACCTTTCCGGCGTGTTTAGTACACGCCTGTTGGGGATGACCGTAAAAGCATAAACAAAAGTCTGTAAATATCATAAAGATAAAAGACCCCAAGAAATGTTATTCGTAGAGAACGACCCCCGAAAACCCCTGGGGGTCACTATCTAGGAAAGATCCATAAAGGAATTATGTATACAGAATCACACATTTTATCGTACGAATAAAAAAAAAAAGTGGCGAGTTCTTATAAAAAAAAAAACCACACGAACATAAGCAAATAGATTTAGTTATACAAACACTCGCAGTAAAAGCCTCGAGCTGGCACAAACAAATAATGAAATGAACTAAATTCCAACTGAATCTATTCTTGCCAACAAATACCACCATTCCACACTGACATTTCGTAATGCACGTGGCATTAAAAACATTATAATGTATGTGGCATTAAAAACTTTATAATATATGTGGCATTAAAAACATTACAATGTATGTGGCATTAAAACATTATAATGTATGTGGCATTAAAAACATTATAATGTATGTGACATTAAAAATATTAAATGTATGTGGCATTTAAAACATTATAATGTATGTGGCATTAAAAATATTAAATGTATGTGTCATTAAAAACATTATAATGTATGTGGCATTAAAAACATTATAACGTATGTGACATTAAAAACATTATAATGTATGTGACATCAAGAACATTATAATGTATGCGACATTAAAAACATTATAATGTATGTGGCATTAAAAACATTATAATGTATGTGACATTGAAAACATTATAATGTATGTGACATTGAAAACCTTATAATGTATGTGGCTTAAAACATTATAATGTATGTGGCATTAAAAACATTATAATGTATGTGGCATTAAAACATTATAATATATGGGGCATTAAAAACATTATAATGTATGTGGCATTCAAAACATTATATGTAATGTATGTGACATTAAAAACATTATAATGTATGTGGCATCAAGAACATTATAATGAATGTAAAATTAAAAACGTTATGATGTACGTGACATTAAAAACACTAAAATGTATGTGACATTAAAAAGAATATAATGTATGTGGCATTAAAAACATTATAACATATGTGACATTAACAACAGTTGATGCCATCGTTTAATAAGTACATACTTTGAAAAGGTTACAGAGGTAACTGCAATAATAATAATAAGGTTTATGAGAAGAAAACGACTTATTGATTTATAGTAAAGAGCCCGCCATCTAAAAATTACCTTGACAAAGATGTAAACGTCAAGGATCTTTCCTAGCCAGTGACCCCCAAAAGGGGTTTAACCCGGTATGTATCCACCTTTGCGGCGTTTAGTACAAGCGCGTTGGGGATGATCGTAAAAACATAAACAAAAGACTGTAAATATCATAAAAGATAATGACCCCTAAAAAATATTAGTCCTAGATAACGACCCCCGAAAATCAATGGGGGTCACTATCTAGGAAAGATCCGAAATCAAGAGTTTTCAAGGTGTACGAAAAAAAAAAAATGATGAGATTTTTGAAAATTACGGGAAGGTAAGAAATCAGAGTGAATAGAGCAGAATTACTAATCGCCAAATAACCTAACGAGTTTCATGGCAATCGAAACAAAACAAAATATTAGTCTTTAAATTCACCTATAACCTTGAAAAATAGGTTAAGGTTAAAAAAATATTTGTGGAAAATAACATCCACAGAAATAGTCTACATATTTACCAAGTTTATGAACATCACACAAAAATAAAATGCTTGCCTATAAGTTAAGTTAAGTATATCTTAGTTTAACCAGACCACTGAGCTGATTAACAGCTCTCCTAGGGCTGACCCGAAGGATTAGATCTATTTTTACGTGGCTAAGAACCAATTGGTTATCTAGCAACGGGACCTACAGCTTATTGTGGAATCCGAACGACATTATAGCGAGAAATGAATTTCTGTCACCAGAAACAAATTCCTCTTGTTCTTCACTGGCCGGTCGGAGATTCGAACTCGCGACCAACAGAGTGGTAGCTGAGAACGGAACCCGCTCACCCAGCGAGGAACTATGCTTGCCTATAAATTGACCCTGTGACCGTGAAAAATATGTCAAGGTCAAAGTACCTAAACCATATTCCTCTATTTATTTTCGAATTCTGAAGATTTAGGAGATATTGAGGAACAAGGGTCTAAAAGTTATATTTATATAACTTAATTTGTGGAGTTGAAAGCAGATCACAGTAAACTGACCTCTAGACTGACCCTTGACCTAGAACAACATGTCAAGGTCAAAGTACATAAACCATATTTTTCTCTACTAAGTTTCGAATTCTGAAGACTTAAGAGGTACTGAAGAACAATGGTCTATAAGTTTTATTTATAAATTGATCTGTGGACTTATCCCTGGTAACCCCCTTGCCCCCATTATCCCATTTTTTTTTTAGATCTAGCAAACAAAGATGACGGACACAGACAATACAAAAAATTCAGAACACTGCCATATTGCTTAATCAGATGTTAAATGGACGCACAAACATTCACATGAGTAGACACAAATACACAAAAACACTCACATGAATAGACACAAATACACACAAAAACACTCACATGGATAGACACAGATGTGCACACAACCACTCACATGATTAGACATAAATACACACACAAACATTCACATTAATAGACACAGATACATATACAAACACTAAATAAACAGACACAAATACACACAAACACTCACATGAACAGACACACATACACACAGAAACACTCAAATGAACAGACACAAATATACACACACAAACACAACACTCACATGAATAGACACAAATACACACAAAAACACTCACATGGATAGACACAGATGTGCACACAACCACTCACATGATTAGACATAAATACACACACAAACATTCGCATTAATAGACACAGATACATATACAAACACTCAAATAAACAGACACAAATACACACAAACACTCACATGAACAGACACACATACACACAGAAACACTCAAATGAACAGACACAAATATACACACACAAACACTCGCATTAATAGGCACAGATACATACACAAACACTCAAATAAACAGACAAATACAGACAAACACTCACATGACTAGACACATATATACACACAAACACTCACATGAATAGACAAAAATACTAATAGGCACAGATGCATATACAAACACTCAAATAAACAGACACACAAACACTCACATGAATAGGCACAAACAGACATACAAACACTCACATGAATAGAGACAAATACACACACACACACTCGCATAAATAGACATACACGAAAACACTCACATGAATAGACACAAATACACAAACAAACACTCACATGAATAGAAGCAAATACACAAAAACAAGCACACAAACAGAAACAAATACAAACACCCGCACATACATCCACATGACCATACAAAAAAGTGTACACACACACACACACACAAACCTACAGAAGTCCGAGAGAGAGAGAGAGAGAGAGAGAGAGAGAGAGAGAGAGAGAGAGAGAGAGAGAGAGAGAGAGAGATTCGCAGTGAATCATGCTTAAAACATTATTCAGATTCAAAATCTCCTCTCCCAGATAAGGTAATCCCACTTGATCGCCGTGACGACGGCTGCGGCGCGCATAATGGCCTTATAATTGATGCCTTTTGAATAAATTAAATAGGAAAATCGCCCGAAAGGGGCGTTCATACGCCGTAGACTTAAGTCGAGTCCGGAGGAATCCTTCCGCTCCATTCAACTTCTTTCTAGCCGAGATGAGAAGAGATCATCATTATGGGGTCTGCGGCCCCTGGAAACGCTGGAAATTCTCTTCGCTTTATTGTTTCTTGGAATGCGTTCTCGGGCGTTTCTCTCGGTCAATTCTCTTCTTGGGATCCAGCTACTCTTTCTTGCCACGTGCTTTTAAGCTCCGGAATTCTCTCGCTGCATCTGTGTTCCACAGTTCCCATAAGAGTCTAGGTGATATACTCTTGGATATTAGGTGACTTCCTTTTCAGCTACCCATAAATATTATTATCATTATTATTCAAAAGATGAATTCTATTCACATGGCACAAGCCCACCAAAGGGGCCACTGACTTGAAACTCAAGCTTCTAAAGAATATGATGTTCATTAGGAAGAGGTAAGAGGAGGTAAGGGGGAATGAAGCTTTGAATTTCCTACCAGCTTCAGTTCTTTTCTTTCTTGATTCCTAAACGCCACCTTTTCAGTTCCTTTAAGACTGAATCAACGCTTTTTATTCTCTACTACCTATATATATATATATATATATATATATATATATATATATATATATATATATATATATATATATATATATATATATATATATATATAATATGTTCATTTTGTCTCCATCTAACTAAGAGGACACGACTGCCAATCTCATCAGCCCACAACAGGACACTCAAAATTGGGATAAAAAACGAACAACTCTTACACTCGTTCTTTCCACCTAACATTAGCATTACCGAGGTTTCACAACCTTCTGAGTACAAGCAAGGAGACCCTTGGCATATGCACGAGGTAGTTAAACGAAAGCAAGATAAACTGAGAACTTCAAGCAAACCAACAATGACTATAAGGAAATGAATGCAAACACAAGAGTAACGGATTCAAAGATAAAATAACTTTGCCCGTCTCAATTATTATCATTATTATTCAGAAGATGAACCCTATTCACATGGAACAAACCCAAAGGGGTCATTGACTTGAAATTCAAGCTTTCAAAGAATATTATTATTATTATTATTATTATTATTATTATTATCATCATTATTATTATTATTATTATTATTATTATTCAGATGAAGCCTATTCACATTGAAAAAAAAATGAGCCATTGACTTGAAATGGCTTTCAAAGATTATTATTATTATTATTATTATTATTATTATTATTATTATTATGATTATCCAGATGAAATTCACATGGAACAAACCCAAAGGCCATTGATTGAATTTCAAGCTTTCAAAGAATATTATTATTATTATTATTATTATTATTATTATTATTATTATTATTATTATTATTATTATTCAGATGAACCCTATTCACATGGAACAAACCCAAAGGGGCCATTGACTTGAAATTCAAGCTTTCAAAAATATTATTATTATTATTATTATTATTATTATTATTATTATTATTATTATTATTATTATTATTATTATTATTATTATCAGATGAACCCTATTCACATTGAAAAACCCAAATGGGTCATTGACTTGAAATTCAAGCTTTCAAAGAATTATTATTATTATTATTATTATTATTATTATTATTATTATTATTATTATTATCATTATTATTATTATTCAGATGAACCTTATTCACATGGAACAAACCACAAATTGGTCATTGACTTGAAATACAAGCTTTCAAAGGATATTATTATTATTATTATTATTATTATTATTATTATTATTATTATTATTATTATTCAGAAGATGAACCCTATTCACATGGAACAAACCCAAAGGGCCATTGACTTGAAATCCAAGCTTTCAAAAAATTATTATTATTATTATTATTATTATTATTATTATTATTATTATTATTATTATTATTATTATCCAGATGAACCCTATTCACATGGAACAAACCCAAAGGGGCCATTGACTTGAAATCCAAGCTTTCAAAGATTATTATTATTATTATTATTATTATTATTATTATTATTATTATTATTATTATTATTATTATTATTATTATTCAGGTGAACCTTATTCACATGGAACAAACCCACCAATTGTTCATTGACTTGAAATACAAGCTTTCAAAGGATATTATTATTATTATTATTATTATTATTATTATTATTATTATTATTATTATTATTATTATTATTATTATTATTCAGAAGATGAACCCTATTCACATGGAACAAACCCAAAGGGGCCATTGACTTGAAATTCAAGCTTCCAAAGAACATGGTGTTCATTAGGAAGAAGTAAGAGGAGGTAACTGGAAATAAATAAAGAAGAGATCTCTCTTATTAAAAAAGAAATAAATAAATTAATAAATTCATAAAGAGATAAAAATGTATTAAAATGCCAGGAGAATAGCATTAGTACTGTAATGCATTGCATCTTCGCTTGAACTTCTGAAGTTCAACGCACGGAATACAAGAATGTTAAATGAAATCCCCTCCCCCCTCAACAACCCTACTCCCACCTCTCCACCCACCCCACCAATAAAAAAAAATACGAAAACAAGAGAGCAAACAAGCCGAACGGGTGAACCTCATCCGTCTCCTTTGCTAAATGTATTAAAGTAGCTCCACTCGGATTAAAAGAAACTGGGTGACCCAAGATGACTCAACCACCCGTCCCCCTTCCTCCCCTCCGCTCGACCAGAACATCAAAAGAAGGAATTCCACTTTTTTGCTTTATCTTTTACTTTATTCCTTTTCTCTCTCTCTCTCTCTCTCTCTCTCTCTCTCTCTTTGACGAATGAAGGAAATGGAGTTCCCCTGTTACGCGGAGGGGAAATCTCTCAAAAGAAAATCCAACAATGACGAAAATGAAAACGCTTTCCCACGCAACAAGAACATAAAATGCGATAGAGCTTGTAAAACCCTAACACAAGACACACAAATGACATTAGGCGGTAGATCTTTGCCCTTCAAGCACGACCCGCAAAATGCTTTTGCTTTAGCGAGGCTAGAGAAGATTTTTTTTATATTTTTTTATGCGTGAATTATTGGGGTTTTTGGTTTCACAGATATATCGTAAGTTATGAGGAACTAGAATTGATTTGAATATAAATGAAAATATATTATCTTTGGTGAAAAATAGACCAAAGAATATTGAAGGATCTTCTAACATAAACATAAAATATATATAAATGTAACACACACACACGCACGAACACACACACACACACATATATATATATACAGTATATATATATATATATATATATATATATATATATATATATATATATATATATATATATATATATATATATATATATTTGGTGAAAAATTAACAAAAGAATATTTAAGGATCTTCTGAAATAAATATAAAATATATGATAAATGTTTATATATATATAACACACACATATATATATATATATATATATATATATATATATATATATATATATATATATATATATATATATAATATTACATATTTGGTGAAAAATAAAGAAAAGAATATTTAGGGATCTTCTACTGTGAAAAGGTGAATAATTGGGAGTTTTGCTTTCACTTGATAGACCATTGGCCATGAGGAACTAGAACTTACACCAGATCTTTCACTTAAAATCAATACATATTATCTCACGTGAGAAATGAACAAAAGATCTTCTACTGCGAACAGATCTCCGCTTAACCACAGAGCGAATAAATCTTGCTACAATGTATACAGGACGGACCTTTGTTTAATCACGTTTGGAAAAACACGGACGGAGCATACCTCTGCTGAAACACAAACACAGCAGCGTTCGGTGCTTAGACAAGAGGATAATAGCCCTCAATAAACATGAACGAGAAATGAATAATCATGGAATACGACGAGAATCGACCTTCGCCAAAAATCGGGAACGGAAAGAGCGTGTTTGCTTAAAACAGAAAACGGGAAAGATCTTGCCTGGAACTCGGAACAACAACTCTGCAATGACAGTTCTTCCCCCCTTTGCTCGTCTACTTTGTTTTCTTTTCGTCCCCCTTTCTCTCTCTCTCTCTCTCTCTCTCTCTCTCTGGTTATCCCGTTCGTTCTCATTTTCCATGTTTCCTCCCCCTTCCGCTCTCCCGTCAATGTCAGTCTACACAGTGCTTGCCCTCATTCACAGTGGTGGATCAGTCCCCTGTATCTTCTAATTAACTTTCGAGCGGGTATTTATATTTGTCTCCATTTCATTTCCTCCTCTACCCCTGCCCCTGCTCTCGTTCGTTTCGTTTCTTTTTGATGAACGAAATGGGTCTTGTTGTGTCTCATTTCTCTCCCTTTATGCAGTGCAAAGACGTTTCGTTAGTCTTTCCTCTGTCTGCATACGTTAGGAATGGAATATAGAATGTAGGCCTAGGCACAAGCGCTGGGACCTATGAGGTCATTCCTCTATGTCTGTATATGTTAGGAATGGAATACAGAATTTAGGCCTAAGACCAAGCGCTCAGACCTATGGGGTCATTCAGCGGTGAATTATGTTTATGTTAGGAATGGAATATAGAATTTAGGCCAAACGCCAGGCGCTGGGACCAATGAAATCATTCAGCGGTGAAGTATGTATGTTAGGAATGGAATATAGATTTTAGGCCTAAGCCCAAGCGCTGGGACCCATGAGGTCATTCAGCGGTGAAGTATGTTTATTTTAGGAGTGGAATATAGAATTTAGGCCTAAGGCCAAGCGCTGGGACCTACGAGGTCATTCAGCGGTGAAGTATGCATATGTTAGGAATGGAATATAGAATTTAGGCCTAAGGCCAAGCGCTGGGACCTATGAGGTCATTCAGCGCTGACACGGAAACTGGCAGTAAAAGGGTCTAAAAGGTGCACCAGGAGGAACAGGACTTAGTCTTCCTCTCCCTGCTTCATCACACCAGAATTATCTGCAAAACACTTGAAACAAACTTTCTCTTCCTAACAAGCAGGGTGATTCCTTACCGAGATCTAACGTGACAAGCCGGCCAGAAACATCGCTGAAGCCTTTCCACATTAAACCAGACGTATTTCTCGACCAGATATAGAATGAACGCTTCCTGGGCAACTAATGGATCCTCCACATGCTTTCAGGGCTTTTAAGACAGAAATGTTTTCCCTCGTGCTTTTTTTAAAAGCAACATTATAAGTGAATCTATCATTTACACTAATAAGCTTTTTTAAAAGTAAGATTATAAGTGAATTTATCATTTACACTAGTCAATGTCCTCTTTACTTAGCTAGTTTACTTGTTTCTCCGTTCACAGGTGAAAATTCGTCTACATTTTATTTTTTTTTTGTAAATAATTTCACCATTTTGGTGAATGTGCAAACATGAGAACCGAGAGGAGGATCTTTTAATAGTAAAACGCAATGCGTTTCCATATCTGTTTTTCTGTGTGTAACACACAACAAGCAGTCTATTCCACAACCAGAACTACTGTCGTGCAGCCCAGGGCCAGCATCACTCTCTCTCTCTCTCTCTCTCTCTCTCTCTCTCTCTCTCTCTCTCTCTCTCTCTCTC
>NC_089777.1:8507498-8539998 GCF_040412425.1 Macrobrachium rosenbergii | reverse complement strand
CACAGCTTTGGGTAATTGCACAGCTCTGGGTAATTCTACGGCAGCTTTGGGTAATTTAAACGGTACAGCTCTACGGTACAGCTTTGGGTAAAAATACAGCTCTGGGTAATTCTACGGTACAGCTTTGGGTAATTGAAACAATTCGGTACAGCCTGGGTATTTCTACGGTACAGCTTTGGGTAATTGTACGGTACAGCTCTGGGTAATTCTACGGTACAGCTTTGGGTAATTGTACGGTACAGCTCTGGGTAATTCTACGGTACAGCTTTGGGTAATTGTACGGTACAGCTTTGGGTAATTCTACGGTACAGCTTTGGGTAATTGTACTGTACAGCTCTGGGTAATTCGGACGGTACAAATTTGTGGTACAGCGTACAGCTTTGGGTAATTGTACGGTACAGCTCTGGGTAATTCCACAGCTTTGGGTAATTCTACGGTACACCTCTGGGTAGGTACAGAAAACAGCTCTGGGTAATTGTACTGTACAGCTCTATTCACAGCTTTGGGTAATTGTACTGTACAGCTCTGGGTAATTCAACCTCTGGGTATTTCTACGGTACAGCTTTGGGTAATTGTACGGTACAGCTCTGGGCTACGGTACAGCTTTGGGCGTCTGGGTAATTCACGGTACAGCTTTTCTTGTATGGTACAGCTCTGGGCAATTGTACTGTACAGCTCTGGGTAATTCTACGGTACACCTCTGGGCGGTACAGCTTTGGGTAATTGTCGGTACAGCTCTGGGTAATTCTACGGTACAGCTTTGGGTAATTCTACGGTACAGCTCTGGGTAATTGTACTGTACAGCTCTGGGTAATTCTACGGTACAGCTTTGGGTAATTGTACTGTACAGCTCTGGGTAATTCTACGGTACAGCTTTGGGTAATTCAGTACAGCTTTGGGTAATTGTACTGTACAGCTCTGGGTACGGTACAGCTTTGGGTAATTCTACGGTACAGCTTTGGGTAATTGTACTGTACAGCTCTGGGTAATTCTACGGTACAGTGGGTAACACGGTACAGCTCTGGGTAATTGTACGGTACAGCTCTGGGTAATTCTACGGTACAGCTTTGGGTAATTGTACTGTACAGCTCTGGGTAATTCTACGGTACAGCTTTGGGTAATTCTACGGTACAGCTTTGGGTAATTGTACTGTACAGCTCTGGGTATTTGGTACAGCTTTGGGTTTGTACAGGTAATTGTACGGTACAGCTCTGGGTAATTCTACGGTACAGCTTTGGGTAATTGTACGGTACAGCTTTGGGTAATTCTACGGTACACCTCTGGGTAATTCTACGGTACAGCTTTGGGTAATTGTACGGTACAGCTCTGGGTAATTGTACTGTACAGCTCTGGGGTACAGCTACAGCTTTGGGTAATTGTACGGTACAGCTCTGGGTAATTCTACGGTACAGCTTTGGGTAATTCTACGGTACACACTGTACTCGGTACAGCTTTGGGTAATTGTACTGTACAGCTCTGGGTAATTCTACGGTACAGCTTTGGGTAATTCTACGGTACAGCTTTGGGTAATTGTACTGTACAGCTCTGGGTA
This sequence comes from Macrobrachium rosenbergii, assembly GCF_040412425.1. Lineage (NCBI taxonomy): Eukaryota > Metazoa > Arthropoda > Malacostraca > Decapoda > Palaemonidae > Macrobrachium > Macrobrachium rosenbergii. The sequence goes on along the minus strand of NC_089777.1, from coordinate 8,538,446 downwards.
ATTCTACGGTACAGCTTTGGGTAATTCTACGGTACAGCTTTTGTACAGCTCTGGGTAATTCTACGGTACAGCTTTGGGTAATTCTACACGGTACAGCTCTGGTACAATTGTACTGTACAGCTCTGGGTAATTCTACGGTACAGCTTTGGGTAATTGTACTGTACAGCTCTGGGTAATTCTACGGTACAGCTTTGGGTAATTCTACGGTACAGCTTTGGGTAATTTTGTACAGCTCTGGGTAATTTGGTACAGCTTTGGGTAATTCTACGGTACAGCTTTGGGTAATTGTACTGTACAGCTCTGGGTAATTCTACGGTACAGCTTTGGGTAATTCTACGGTACAGCTCTGGGTAATTGTACTGTACAGCTCTGGGTAATTCTACGGTACAGCTTTGGGTAATTGTACTGTACAGCTCTGGGTAATTCTACGGTACAGCTTTGGGTAATTCTACGGTACAGCTTTGGGTAATTGTACTGTACAGCTCTGGGTAATTCTACGGTACACCTCTGGGTATTTCTACGGTACACAGTACAGCTCTGTAATTCTAATGGTACAGCTTTGGGTAATTCTACGGTACAGCTTTGGGTAAACGGTACAGCTTTGGGTAATTCTACGGTACAGCTTTGGGAGTACAGCTCTGGGTAATTGTACAGCTTTGGGATACAGCTTTGGGTAATTAATTCTACGGTACACCTCTGGGAATTTCAATATACAGTAAATTGTACTGTACAGCTCTGGGTACAAGTACACCTCTGGGTAGATACAGCTTTGGGTAGAAACGGTACAGCTCTTACAGCTTTGGGAGATAATTTAAAGTACAACTGTACAGCTCTGGGAGTACATAAATACAGCTTTTGACAGTACAGCTCTCACAGCTTTGGGAGATAATTTTACAGCTTTGGGAAATGTACAGCTCTGGGTAAGTACATACGGTACAGCTTTGGGTAATTGTACGGTACAGCTCTGGGTAATTCTACGGTACAGCTTTGGGTAATTCTACGGTATAGCTATTTACAGCTCTGTAATTCCACGGTACAGATCTGGGTAATTCTACAGAAGAGCTGAGCATTGAGATATTTTTTTATTAATGTCTATGACTGAACAATATACAGTAAAGCAGGGTAAATATAATGCGGTACAAGTGAGATAATTTGAGAAATTTACCGAGATAATTTAAGAAATTCACCGAGATAATTTGAGAAATTCACCGAGATATTTCACAGAGATATTTTGAGAAATTTACCGAGATATTTTGTGAAATTTACCGAGATATTTTGAGAAATTTACAGAGATAATTTGAGAAATTTATTGAGATATTTTGAGAAATTTACAGATATAATTTGAGAAATTTATTGAGATAATTTGAGAAATTCGCCGAGATAATCTGAGAAATTCGCCGAGATAATCTGAGATATTTACCGACATAATCTGAGAAATTCACCGAGATAATTTCTGCAATTTACCGAGATAATTTGGGAAATTCAACGAGATAATTTGAGAAATTTACCGAGATAAATTGAGATATTTACCCCGATAATTTGAGAAATTCAGTGAGATAATCTGAGAAATTTACGGAGATAATTTGAGAATTCACCGAAATAACTTGAGAAATTAACCGAGACAGAGAAATTTACCGAGATAATTTGTGAAATTTACCGAGATACTTTGAGAAAATTGCCGTCTTTTGTCTGTGTTTATACGTTCATCGCCGCGGAGCTGGTACTAAACATGGCGCCCGGCGGAGCATCCATGCAGAATTATCAAGCTCTGTCGTGTTGCAAAATGCTACGTTATGCTCCATCATTATTTCTTCCGCTTCGAAAATGGTTGACTGTGTGAAATATATCTTTTAAAAGGAGTTTATCCACGACAAGGTTAGTCACTTAACTGTCTAAGTGTTTTGCTGAAGGCAGCCTGTTTTGAATACAAGTATCCACCATCAGATCATAACTGTCTATTTCAATTGGCGAGTCGCTTGGTGGTGGCGTCGTTAAAAACTTCATTTTTATTTGTCTGTAAAAAACTATTGAGGTGGCTATTTGTCAGTCCGTCCGCACTTTTTGTGTCCGCCCTCAGATCTGAAAAAACTACTGAGGCTAGAGGGCTGCAAATTGGTAGGTTGATCATCCACCCTCCAATCACCAAACATACCAAATTGCAGCACTCTAGCCTCAGTACTTTTTATTTTATTTGGGGTTAAAGTTAGCCATGATCGTGTGTCTGGCACCGCTATAGGTGCCAACAACACAGGCCACCACAGGGCCGTGGCTGCAAGTTTCATGGGTCGCGCCTGAGAGTTTCATGGGCCGTGGCTGAGAGTTTCATACAGCATTATACGCTGAACAGAAAACTCGATTGCGCCTTAGAAACCTCGGCGCATTTTCTACTTGTTCATTTTAGAATTTTTCCATGTGTTAGGTAGTTCTTTTATATATATTAATCTTGTTTTGGTATGGGCGTTTTACTGTGTCGAAGGCGAGAAGAGAAAGGGAAAATTAAAATAAGTATAATTAATAATGTTGATGGAGATCGCATAATAATCATCCTTCTTTTAATCCAGCCTTCATCAACAATTTTTTTTTTGTCCATACGCCAATGACATCCTTACTCTCATTCCAATAATCGGATTAATATTAACTTTAAATCGTACAGCGGAAATAATCCCTTTCAAATGGATTAATCAGCATAAGCTGAGCATTTTACTGAGTAGGTTTACTTTCAGAAAAAAAAGAAAAAACGAAAAAAAATCCATCGCAGCTGATAATCCCCATTAGGGCTGATTGAAAACAAACTGCAAACGCATAAGAATTCGGTTTGCAAACACATCAACCTCAATTGATCTGTGCAATAGAAACAGCTCTCTCTCTCTCTCTCTCTCTGTTAAAATATGTGGTTACATGTCCACTTTATATCTAAATTTTCTTTTCATTTTTATATAGATGAAATCAAGCTACTATTGCTTTCTCAATCACACTGTTGCGCAAGAATATATTTATGTATAACGTAAGTATAAAACGCATAAATATGTGCATACATATGCTTGCAATGACCTACTAATAACATTATGGAAAGTATTTATGTAATGGTTTCAGTAGCAGTGTACCTGATAGATAATGAAGTCACCAAAGTGGTTTCATAGGGAAGCAATGCAGTATATATATATATATATATATATATATATATATATATATATATATATATATATATATATATATATATATATATATATATATATACATATATATATATATATATATATATGTATATATATATATATATATATATATATATGTGTGTGTGTGTGTGTGTGTGTGTGTGTGTGTGAAAGCAACACAAGGATAATCATAATATCTTCACACATGCATATCTTTTGGCTGGCACACATAAAAACGGAGATTGTCTTCGAGCTAATAAACAATGCGTTAACATTGATTGAACTCTTTTTACAAAACATTCTTTATATTCTGTCACAAAGATCAACTTAAAAACAAGTAAAAAAATGCGCCGAAGTTTCTTCGGCGCACTCGAATTTTCTGCGCTGCAGTGACAGCGTATAATCAAGGCCACCGAAAACAGATCTATCTACTGGTGGTATCGGTATAATGCTGTATGAGCGAGAGCCCATGAAACTTTAACCACGGCCCGGTCGTGGCCTGTCCTATATTGTTGCCAGAAGCACGATTATGGCTAACTTTAACCTTAAATAAAATAAAAAAAAAAACTACAGAGGCTAGAGGGCTGCAATTTGGAACGTTTGATGATTGGATGGTGGATGAACTCCATACCAATTTGCAGCCCTCTAGCCTCAGTAGTTTTTGAGATCTGAGTGCGGAGAGAAAAAGTGCGCACGGTCAGACAAAGCCGGCACAGTAGTTTTCTTTTACAAAAACTAAAAAATGAGTCATGTGCAACGTGCAGTAATATTTTACCCAAATGCAGAACCGTAGAAATCTGACTAAAATATTCATTCATTTTCTCAACAGCCTGAGACAGCATTGCCAAAGATATATCTAAGTTTAAATACTTTTAATATCTCTTATAAAATATGGAATTTTGAATTTTGAATCTTTCTCTGGCTTCACCAGTTTTGAAATCAACTTTCTCATTATGAATTTCAGTAGATGCATTTCTTTCGTTTCACCATCTGATCGTCACAGTTTTCATCATTTCTTCTTTGTCATGGCGTCAGTGACCTCAGTTATCACGATGCCAGAGAACTTTAAATCAATCAGTCAATCAATCTCCCTTGTCACTCCAAAACTCATACACATTAACTGGGTAAATTATTACAATTATTTCCTATCATCAGTTCCTCTAAGCACCCCTTCCCCTACCCATCTGCGCTTCCCTCACCCCTTCCCCTACCCCTATATTCCCATGACCCCCACCCCACCACTCTATGCTTCCCCCTCCTCCCCCATCCCCAATTATTATCGGTTTCTCTAAGCTCTATGCTTTCCCCACCACTTCCCCTACCCCTATTCTTCCCCCACCCCTTCCCCTACCCCCCTATATTCCCCTGACCCCCCACCCAACCCCTCTATGCTTCCCCCTCCTCCCCATCCCCAATTATTATCAGTTCCTCTAAGCTCTACGCTTCCCCACCACTTCCCCTTCCCTCTATTCTTCCCCCATCCTTTCCCTACCATCTGCGCTTCCCTCACCCCTTCCATACCCCTATATTCCCCTGACCCCCCACCCTACCCCTCTATGATTCCCCTCCTCCCCCCATCCCCAATTATTATCAGTTCGCTCTAAGCTCTATGCTTCCCCAACCACTTCCCTACCCTCTATTCTCCCCCATCCCTCCCCTACCATCTTCGCTTCCCTCACCCCGTCCCCTACCCCTCTATTCTTCCACCACCCATTCCCCTTCCCTCTATTCTTCCCTCACCACTTCCCTACCCTCTATTCTTCCCCCACCCCTTCTCCTACCCTCTATTCTTCCCCCACCACTTCCATTACCAATCTGCGCTTCCCTCACCCCTTCCCCTACCCCTATATTCCAATGAACCCCCACCCCACCCCTCTATGCTTCCCCCACCTCCCCCATCCCCAATTATTCTTTCACGTCCTAAAATTTCTTTCCTTTTCGCGTCCGGGTAATTCTGCTCTTGTTACATTCCTTTTTAGGTTATTTGGCCCTTTTATCATATCACGTTTTCCCCTTCATTCCGTGCTCTCTCTCTCTCTCTCTTTGTATTTTGCTTGTCTCTTTTCCTTCGTAGATAATGGATAAAGGGAAGACAGGTTTCTTCCGCATTCGTGATGAAATGGGTATTTGAAAGATGTGGTGAATCACGAATAAGAACGACTCTATAAATAAATAGATAAATAAATAAATATATCAATACATGAATACATAAATATATAAATGAATAAATATATAAATTCACCACAGCGTTTTAAACATGAGGTACGGATATCGGATATGTGTTTGAAAGATGTAGTGGGTTGCACATTCAAAAATAAATAAATTAGTAAATGAATGAAAGAATAGATGAATAAATAAATCAATAAAAATAAAAAAAAAATAAGTAAAAAACGAAAAAATAAATAAATACAAAACAAAAAATTAATACATTCAGCCACAACATTTTGAACATAATGTATGGACATCACACTCAAGAATATAATGACATTAATGCTTTTAAAAGCCTACTAAAAATACACTCATGGTTTTTAATTAACAGACTTAAATTTGCAGATAACACGGATATTTATATCTGACATTAAGTAAAAACTAGGTACAATTTTACTTGAAATTACGCCGTGAAAAAAAAAAACAAGTAAAATATGAGCCGAAGTTTCTTCGGCGCAGTCGAGTTTTCTGGACTGCGTATAATCAAGGCCACCGAAAATAGATCTATCTTTCTGTGGTCTCAACATAATGCTGTATGAGCCGCGACCCATGAAACTTTAACCACGGCCTGGTGGTGGCCTGTTCTATATCGTTGCCAGACGCGCGATTATGGCTAACTTTAACCTTAACTCAAATCAAAACTACTGAGGCAAGAGGGCTGCAATTTGGTATGTTTGATGATTGGACGGTGGATGATCAACAAACCAATCTGCAGCCCTCTGGCCTCAGTAGTTTTTAAGATCTGAGGGCGGGCAGAAAAAGTGCAGACGGACAGACAAAGCCGGCACAATAGTTCTCTTTTACGGAAAACTAAAAACACCGGGGGGTTTGCTAAAAATACTGTTGCCTTCATTTGCAAATGTAGAACCTGACATTTTGGTCGAACATTACACAAATGAATATGAACCATTTTTGAGCAAGATTAAAAAAAAAAAGTTGTATTTTTCAAAAAAATCTTTCCACCACAGATATAATCAGATTTTACTGACTGACAGTTGATACGAATTCACTCGTGCAATTATAATGTGCAGGAATATATAATCGAGGCAGCATTCCTAATTATTTTAACTTAACTGATTACTGAAAGAATTTGTGACAGCGCAATTTATAATGCTTTCCAAATTTCTGTAAAATTCAAGGGGAATTTTATATCTTCTTAGTTATATATTGTTACCATTATGATTCTAGATATATGGGTATTTGTACGAAATACGCTAAAATACAGCTTCCACGGGATATAATGACCAAGTTGGGAGACAGCAGAAAGAGAAAAAATAACAAATAAACAAATGAAATCAACAGAGACAATATACACGGGTTATATTTTAATACATATAAATAATATATATATATATATATATATATATATACATATATATATATATATATATATATATATATATATATATATATATATATATATATATATATTTCTCGGGAACTGAAAAGCGTATGAGATTGCGACATGACGTGATAATTATATCAATAATGTAATGTTGCTCACTCAAAGGACTCCCATAGAAAATAAAATTATTATTGGCTGATGTTTGTTATCTGCAAAGAAACTGATACACACACACACACACACATATATATATATATATATATATATATATATATATATATATATATATATATATATATATATATATATATATATATATATATATTACCCACAGACTCTCTAACGTCACACAAACCCAAAACTAAAACCTCCACAGTAAAGTGGAGAGGACCACTGCCGAAATCAAAACAGAAGTGCGGGAGGTTGATCGGCCAAAGGTCAAAAAAGTCTAGAAAGGTCAATGAAAGGTCACGGGATGGGGACGGTTTCCCAGGATTTCCTCCAAGTCCTCCTCCACAGAGGGAATTCCTGATGAAGGTGTTAACCAGCTTAGCACCTCTGAGGTCAGGACACAGCGCGTTTCGGGGTAAACAATTTTGAGGGAGAGCGACTAATGCTTGTCGCTGTACAGTAAACGTTGTTAGTCTTGGCATTAATTATTAATATTATTATTATTATTATTATTATTATTATTATTATTATTATTATTATTATTATTATTATTAATTTTTTGTCAGTCCGACCGCACTTTTTCTGTCCGCCCTCAGATCTTAAAAACTACTGAGGTTAGAGAGCTGCAAATTGGTATGTTGATCATCTACCCCGCAATCATCAAACATAACAAATTGCAGCCCTCAGTGGACTGGTTAAACTAAGGTATACTTTTTTTTTCCTTGTCTCAGTAGTTTTCATTTTATTTAAGGTTAAAGTTAACCATGATCGTGCGTCTGGCCTACAGCAACAGAGGAAACCCACCGGGCCGTGGCTGAAAGTTTCATTGGCCGCGGCTGAGAGATTCTTGGGCCGTGGCTAAGAGTCTCATACAACATTATACACTGTACAGAAAATTCGATCTCCCCGAAGAAACTGCGGCGCATTTTTACTTGTTAAGATTTGGCTCTACAACTGTATGCAAAGAGTGGGAACAGTTTGTTACAGTTCGTACTCTCTCCTGTATGAATCATAATGTACACTAAAGACAATACGAGATTTCACTGCACAGTAAATATAAAGTCAAATCCAGAATTATAATTATTTATGAATGTTCAGTTAAATAGTATCAGTTTTGTTAACTATTCTTTTTAAATCCAAAATTATTACTGCTCAATAATGTTCAAAGGAATATAAATATTATTTTTGTTATCTATTCTTTGAGTTCAAGAGGCATTTCCTCATAGCTTACAGGGAATCCTCTTATAATTCCCCACATTTATAATTCTCCCACAGACTTTAAGTTAAGTTTCTAAGTTAAGTTTATCCCCGTCTCGGTTTCCCGGCTATTCAAAAGATTTTCCTTAAGATGCTTCCCGGGTTAATGACCTCATACAGTGTAAAGAGATCCAATTTGATCGTCAAACCTAATTCATAAGATAAAGAGAACTTTTGTTTTTTCTATTTTATGATTCAGGAAATCAACCTTTCAGCAGTGGAAGCTTTTATGCAAGCAGTGTGCTGTAGAGTCTCTCTCTCCCCAACCGCAGTACCCTGCCCCACCTCTCTCTCTCTCTCTCTCTCTCTCTCTCTCTCTCTCTCTCTCTCTCTCTCTCTCTCTCTCTCTCTCTCTCTCAAACAGTAAGTTACACGTGACGCTTGCACTTCATTTCACCTACTATAAGAAAAAGCTAAGCTGACCTTATTAATGGTGCGCAAACATTCTCTCTCTCTCTCTCTCTCTCTCTCTCTCTCTCGGAAATTCATTGCCTATATAGTAATTTCTCATTTCTTGCTTCTCTTAACATGAATTCATTCCGTCTCTTCAAAAGTCTATATACGGTAGTATATACGTTTGCTTGCAATCTCTCTCTCTCTCTATCTCTCTCTCTCTCCCTCTCCCTCTCTCTCTCTCTCTCTGAAATTCATTGTCAAACAGTCATATCTCATTTCTTGCTTCTTCTAACATGAATTCATCCCATCTCTTCAGAAGTTTATATAGCAATCTCTCTCTCTCTCTCTCTCTCTCTCTCTCTCTCCCTCTCCCTCTCTCTCTCTCTCTCTCTGAAATTCATTGTCAATACAGTAACGTCATTTCTCTCATTTCTTGCTTCTTCTAACATGAATTCATTCCATCTCTTCAGAAGTCTATATAACATGTACGTTTGCTTGCATGCTCTCTCTCTCTCTCTCTCTCTCTCTCTCTCTCTCTCTCTCTCTCTCTCTCTCTCTCTCTCTCTCTCTGTGCCAGCGTATGCAGTGCATATCAGGAGGCATTATCCCCCTTGTTGTCATTGGCCGGTGTGCTAGAAACGAGGGAGCGACGCTCCCCTCTGCGCGACCCAGTCCCTACACAAATACATGTTTACCCGAAAGCAAATTTGGGGCCAACGGGCGGCGGAGACCAAAGAGAAAGCGACTCAGTAAAAGCAGGGAGAGAGGGGAAGCAGCATGGGAAATGCGCAGGCAAAAGGAGATCAACGGAGAATCAAGGAAATGAGAAGGTCAGAGAGAAAGAGCTTAAAAGAAGCAGAAGGGAAAATAGAAACACGAGGGTATGTACGATTGCACGCGGGTTGGAGAAGGCCAGAAGGCCTTTGTAAACGACACGGGACGTCGTCGTGCTAAAAGGAGAAAATTGTACTTGACAAGACGGGTACATAATGCAAACAGCAGCAGATTCTCTCTCTCTCTCTCTCGTGGGAGAGTCTATGTACTCGTAATGGTTCGAAGACCATAAAAGGGCGAGGTCTGAACTTGAGGGTAACATCCCTAGTTTGCAACAAACCATGGAAGTCTACGCAGGTCTTACACAAGAATAAATACGTCATAATGATAGATAGATATTATATATATATATATATATATATATATATATATATATATATATATATATATATATATATATATATATATATATATTAGTGCGTGCGTGTGTGTAAAACTAAAGTACGAAAATATGGAACGTGATGAATATATAAATAAAGACAAAATCCACGAAGGAAAGAGAAACACTTTCCCTTTCCTTTGTGGATTTTGTGTTTATATATATATATATATATATATATATATATATATATATATATATATATATATATATATATACATATACATATACATACAGTGTGAAGTATGAAAGTTAGAAAGCCATCAGGCTCATAGCCGGAGCATTAAACACCCCGCTCCTCCTCCTCCTCCACCTTCCTCACTCCCTTTCGTCTTCCCATCCCCTTATAAACCTGATCTCAGAGTCAGGAATTAGTGGGCGGGGCTTCGAAACCCTCATATGCCCATGAACGCTGAATCAGTCATTATTTGTTTGACAGCCAATGAAGACCTCAAGAGTTGTGACCACAGCACCTGGTACTTTGCGGGTGCGAGAGTTTAGCTAACGCCAAAAGTATAGAGGAAAGTTTAGAAAAGAAACTGATTTTCGAGGAGACAGGGATTTTTCAACGATAAGCAGTTAGAAGATTGAAATTTGTTGAAATTATTGAAATTTCTGACTAAGAAAAATGATAACATGCGTAGCATAAGCTATAATTAAAAAATATATATATTCTTAGTATCATGAGTCATGAAATGGAGAAACAAATCCACAGTTATGCATGGGTACATAGATTTAAAAATAAATCTCTAAAGAGAGCTTTCGGGAATCTGTTCGATTCCCCTTTTGAAAAGGGGAATCGAACGGATTCCCGAAAGCTCTCTGTAGAGATTTACTTTTAAACAATTGTACCCATGCATAACTGGACTTGTTTCTCCATAAGCTATAGTACTTCAGCCACAGGAAGATCTTAAGCAAGTCTGAAATACAACGTGGCCACAATCCCCCTCAGCACCTGGGAACAATTATTGCAAAGACATGCAATGCTTTATGAATCTAAGCAGCTATAACTTCATGATTTTCCTTAAGATAAATATGACGAATAAAAGATTGTAATGGCTTGTTGTGGACTGCTTAACTTTCTATACAGAGATAAATTTTAATAACCAGAGAGGAAAGGACTTAGTGACTGTGATGTGCCCTTTGTCACTGGAGCACTAAAATAGTAAAACAATACAGTATAATTCTGTATATGAAATAGAGAGTAATAAAGAAGAATAAGCTTCAAAACTAACCTATAATCGGCTGATGAATTTATTAAAAGGTTTGACAACGATTTGTTCTACTTATAAATATAACGCTCAGTTATAATTATATTATAAATATATGATAAATGTACGTGAACACGCATAAATTTTAGTAAACTTGCTTTTTTTTTGCCAACAAAACGGAAAAATCAAATTCATTTCATTGATTTATATTGATAATGGAAACAGAACAACGTGAGGTCTCCTGGCCTCTTAATTAGAGCAGCAAAGTGAAGTATTACAAATACGGATAATAAAACATCCTTTGCAATCAGTCCCAACGTCTTACAGGCCTATACTTTCTACGGTTCTCTTGAGGTGGAGGGGGGAGGGGCGGGAGACAACGTACATTGTTCATTCTTTTTGTTACCATAATTACCTTTTTTCGCATCGGTACAATTTTCTTTCAATTTTGCAATAAGCTCTTCATAAGGCTTAGGTCTTTGGTCTCTGTCCAAATGGACTCTGACCATCACATGCTATGAAACTTTCTTCCCCTGATTGAGTTCTACGAAATCGTCCCAAAATGGCCTTGTTATTGCTGACATCTGACATCTGGATAAACAAGGCCTATCCAGATATTAGGTCTCATTCATAACTTTGCGCGAAACTTCTCAAACCACAACCATAAATGCTAGCTATTTCCGTAGACACGGTCCGCATAACTACTACTCATATCAAGTCTAACCGTTCCAGCCGAAGAGACCTGGAATGGTGTGGAATACAGAGTTTAGGCCATAGGCCAAGCACTGGGACCTGTGAGGTCATTCACCGCTGGAAGGGAAATTGAGAGCAGGTAGGTTTGAAAGGTGTAACAGAAGGAAAACCTCGCAGTTGCATTTTGAATCAACTGTTAGGAGAGGGTGGATAGCAAGATGGAAGAAAGATAATACGAATGGAGGTACAGCAAAAGGAATGAAAGGGGTTGCAGCTAGGGGCCGAAGGGACGCTGCAAAGACCCTTTAGTAATGCCTACAGTACACCCCGTGAGGTGCAATGACGGCACTAGCCCCTATGGGAAAAAGGACCTGGATAGATGTTATTTTTCTTATTCAGATACCATCGTAAGATTCAACATTCAAAAGCCACACCCCCACGCCCCCCCCCAAAAAAAAAAAAAAACACAATCTAAGTGCCCTGTATGGAGGTAGTGACGTCCGTGCACCTCATGCGGTGCACTGTAGGCGTTACTTAAGGTTCTTTGCGGCGTCCCTTTTACTGTACCTCCGTTCACATTTTCTTTCTTCCATCTAACTTTCCACCCTCTCCTAACAATTGATCCATAATGCATCTAAGACGTTTTCCTCCTGTTACACCTTTGAAGCATTTAACTGTCAATTTCAGTTTCAGCACTGAATGACCTCATAGATCCCAGCACTTAGCCTTCGGCCTAAATTATATATTCTGTTCTTTTATATATATTTATTCATAACAATCTCAATGGGATTTCGTCTAACCTAGTCCACTCCAGGAGTCACAGTGCACGGGCAGCCTAAGGATATCTAAACGTCCAAAGATTATTGGGGATGCATTTTCTCAAATCCTAACGCGATACGAGTCGTCCATAATGGTGATGAAATCAAGAATTCACTGAATTCAACCACAGAGAGTAAACATGAATATTAAGACGAGTGAGTGACTGGTTTGGTATCAAAGTGGGACTGACACCAGAGTGTGGTTTCTCTCCTTAGGTTTCCTTATATTGAAGATGAAACCATGTCTCTAAAGTTCGTAATGCGATACAAGTCGTATATAATGGTGATGAAATCAAGAATTCTCTGAATAAAATCACAAAGAGCATACATGAATATGTAAACGAGTGAGTGACTGGTTTGGTATCAAAGTGGGAATGAGACCAGAGTGTCGTTTACCTTCTCAGGTTTTTTACGAGTTAAGACTAAATCGTGTACCTATAGTTGGCATGATCTGCACTTCGATATTTCTAATATATTCATTTATGTGGTTACTAAGATACCAACCTGGTTTCTACGGGTACGGGAACACTTTAGTTCTCCAGACACAAAGCAGACGAGTTTCTTTGTGCTTGATAATAACTAGCTTCCTGTAGCCACTACGGCTAGTGGGCTCGCTCTTACAACGTCATTGATCTATGTAATACTTGTAGTACAAAAGACCAGCAAAGAATCAGCGCCACAAAGGACTTACAAAGTTTATGAGAGCGTAATAATGATGTCTATAATTACTGAGACGGTAACGTTGAGAGACTAATTAAACTTACTTCACAAAAAACTACTGGAAATAATAAAATTTGCGTCAAACGAGATTACTTTTAAGGAATAGTCATTTTTTTAGAAATAAACAGTGGACACGTGTTGCATATTCTTTAAGGCAAAGGCTTGATTTCTTATTTAATGATCTATCTATCTATCTATCTATCTATCATCTATCTATCTACCTATCATGGAATACTGGTTATGATACTCGCCTCGCCAGAAAAAAGTGTGAGGTTTGGTTGCCTGTTACCTTATTTTACTCTCGTTGACCTAAGAAATGGATTAAGTACTTGGTAATTACTCAAAAGCAGTGGGTAGCCGCCAAAACGGACAAGGTTATGGGGGTAGCAGCGTCATCCCAAAGTCACTGCTGAGAACCTGAAGGGTAATATCATCTTGAGCCACCCTCTGTATATATATATATATAACTATATAACTATATATATATATATATATATATATATATATATATATATATATATTATGTTTATATATATATATATATATATATATAGATATATAGATAATATATAAATATATTATATTTATATTATATGTTTATATATATATATATATATATATATATATATATATATATATATATATATATATACACACACAATCGAACCCTTTAGGAGAAAGAAAATTAAAATGCATTATTTCTTGACGTGATTCAAAATGCGAAACTCCACATTCATATCTCAGACAACCAGACAATTCTACGCGTCAGTTCCGAGAGAGAGAGAGAGAGAGAGAGAGAGAGAGAGAGAGAGAGAGAGAGAGAGAGAGAGAGAGATCTAAGTAATCATTTTAAAGACCAACTCAGTCACCCATTAAAATGAGTATTGACCAAGCAAAGGATAGTCGAAGGAGTCCTTGAGAACTTAAGATTGCCAGTTAAGACGGGAGAGATTTCCTTGCAGGATTCAGCTCTCCTGTATTTATTTAATTCAGCTCTCTTGTATTTAAGTAATTCAGCTCTCCTGTTTTTATTTAATTCAGCTCTCCTGTATTTATTCAATTCAGCTCTCATGTATTTATTTAATTCAGCTCTCCTGTTATTTATTTATTTCAGCTCTCCTGTATCTGTTTAATTCAGCTCTTGAGTATTTATTTAATTCTGCTCTCCTGTATTTATTCAATTCAGCTCTCCTGTATTTAATCAATTCAGCTCTCCTGTATTTATTGAATTCAGCCCTCCTGTATGTTTAATTCAGCTCTTGGGTATTTATTTAATTAGCTCTCCTGTATTTATTTAATTCACCTCTCCTGTAGTTATTCAATTCAGCTCTCCTGTACTTATTTAATTCAGCTTTCCTGTATTTATTCAGTTCAGCTCTCCTGTATCTGTTTAATTCAGCTCTTGAGTATTTATTTAATTCAGCTCTCCTGTATTTATTCAATTCAGGTATCCTGTACATATCTAATTCAGCTCTCCTGTATTTATGTAATCCAGCTCTCCTGTATTTATTAAGTTCAGCTCTCCTGTACTTTTTTTAATTCAGCTCTCCTGTATTTATTTAATTCAGCTCTCCTGTATTTATGTAATTCAGCTCTTCTGTATTTATTTAATTCAGCTCTCCTTTATCTATTTAATTCAGCTCTCCTATATTTATGTAATTCAGCTCTCCTTAATTTATGCAATTCAGCTCTCCTGTATTTATTTAATACAGCTCTCCTGTATTTATATAATTCAGCTCTCTTGTATTTATTTAATTCAGCTCTCCTGTATTTATATAATTTAGTTCTCCTGTATTTATGTAATTCAGCTCTCCTGTATCTATTTGATTCAGCTCTGCTGTATTTATGTGATTCAGCTCTCCTCTATTTATGTGATTCAGCTCTCCTGTATTTATTTAATTCAGCACTCCTGTATCTATTAATTCAGCTCTCCTGTATCTATTTAATTCAGCTTTCCTATATTTATTTAATTTAGCTCTCCTGTATCTATGTAATTCAGCTCTCCTATAATTTAATTTAGCTCTCCTGTATCTATGTAATTTAGCTCCCCTGTATTTGTTTAATTCACCTCTGCTGTATTTATGTAATTCAGCTCTGCTGTATTTATGTAGTTCAGCTCTCCTGTATTTATGTAATTCAGCTCTCCTGTATTTATTCAATTCAGCTCTCCTGTGTTTATTTAACTGAGCTCTCATGTATTTTCAAAAACATAAGGTCTCCTAGGAATTTATGTAATTCTGTATTTATGTAATTCAGGTCTCCTGCATTTATTTAATTCAGCTCTGTATTTATTTAATGCAGCTCTCCTGTGTTTATTTAATTGAGCTCTGGTAAATTTATGTAATTCAGCTCTCTGTATTTATTTAATTCAGCTCTCCTGTATTTATTTAATTAAGTTCTCCTGTGGTTACTTAATTCAGCTCTCCTGTATCTATGTAATTCAGCTCTCTTGTATTTATTCAATTCAAGCTCTCCTGTGTTTATTTAATTGAGCTCTCATGTATTTATGTAATTCAGCTCTCCTGTATTTATGTAGTTCAGCTCTCCTGTATTTATGTAATTCTGTATTTACGTAATTCAGCCCTCCTGTATTTATTTAATTCAGCTCTCCTGTATTTATTTTATTTAGCTCTCCTGTTCCCGTATTTATGCAATTCAGCTCTCCGGTATTTATTTAATCTTGCCATTTCCAAGACTTTGAGATGGAGAGAATTATAGTTACAATTGCCTGTCGCATTTAGAGAAAATATTGATTAACCGTAACGTTTTACTCTGTTTCGTATTAAATAGATGTAATATTTAAAAAAACATAAGAGACGTATAGGAATGGAATAGAATGGAAGATGGAATTTAGGCCAATCAAGCGCTGTAAAGTACCTACAGGTAATTCAGCGCTGAAAGAAACTCAAAAGTGGTCCAGGTTTGGAAGGTGTAACAACTGAAGGAGAGGGTGCAAAGAAAGATATAAAAAAAAGAAAATACGAACGGAGGTATAGTAAAAGGAATAAATTTTTTGCATTTAGGGCCCAAAGGGACGCTTCCATTTTTAGGTAATGCCTACAGTGAACCGCATGGGGTGCACTGATGGCAAGAGACGTATAGAAAGTACGTTAGTATTCGTTATTCATAAAAAAGTAAAATGATAACAGAAAACTGAGTAAAATATAAGAAATAAATTAAAATGATTTACAAGGAAAACATTAACTTATTAACCAATCAACAAATACATTAACCACTAGCTTTTCGTGCTGGCTCTTGGTAATATATAATCTAATTATTCTAGTCCGCTGGTATAGTGGTTAGTGTCGTTGCATGCCACTCACATGCCGCGGGTTCGCTTCTCTCTAAGGGCGATGAAAAATCACTGGCTCTGTATCATGATCAGTTACTGCTGCAGTGTAGGGTCTGCGGTGGGAGAATGAAACCAACATTCTTTGGAAGATTGAATTTCAAGTCAATGGCCCCGTGGGCTTCTGCCATGTGAATAGGTTTCATCTATTGAAATATAATAATAATAATATAAAATATTTTACATGTCATCTTACCAATTATAATAACTTCCAATTGACCCTGTTAAGTTTCAATCTACATATTATATGAAGAAAGCTATCACAAATGTTTCATTTTAGCAGAAATCCACACTTCAAAAAAAAATCTTGGCAAAATTCCTATCTTAGAAAATAAAATTTCAACTCAAAGTAAACAGTTTGTTTTTTTCATTTATTCTCATTCACATTCTTCCATTTTATAGAGAAGAAATTGCTATTCCATTTTAATCTTGATAGAACTAAGCTACTGAATCCTCTTAATATTCAACGTGAAAATAAATGTGTGGAAAATTCTCCAACGTATTTTTAAAATAAAAGTTTATCCTCCTTACTCCAATTTGGCAATCTGTGCAATTTAGCATAATAGCATTCTATCAGTATCACAAAAATTTCCCTTTACACTTTATATTCCTCCGAATCCTTTATTAATGCATTACTATTAATTAAATTAAAGCTACAATTACCCTTTTCATGGGACCAGAGCAGAAGCAGCTTATTCATTTAGACTGGCAAAACTCTCCTTTTCATCCAGTCCTATGCAAAATCAGCCTATTCATTTAGACAGACAAAACTCTCCTTTTTATCCAGTCCTAAGCAGAATCAGCCTATTCATTTAGACGGGCAAAACTCTCCTTCTCATCAAGTCCTAAGCAGAATCAGCCTATTCATTTAGACAGGCAAAAGCCTCCTTTTCATCCAGTCCTAAGCAGAATCAACCTATTCATTTAGACAGGCAACGCCCTCCTTTTCATCCAGTCCTAAGCAGAATCAGCCTCTTCGTTTAGATAGACAAAACCCTCATTTTCATCCAGTCCTAAGCAGAATCAGCCTATTCATTTAGACAGGCAAAACTCTCTTTTCATCCAGTTCTTCTTTTCAAACGGTTCCATGAAAATTCAGTCAGGTGTTAAGTCTCCGACGTAAAACATCCGGTTATTCTATCAGCCGACGTTTCCCGCCGAAATGTTTCTCGGGAAACATTTTTCATCAGCTAAAACCATAGATATAAAAATCCTACTGGATGATGTTTTTTCCCCTTCGGACCAAGAAGGTGGCCATCATGGAAATTGTTTTTTCCAGAAGAGGGCATCAAGTTCAAAATAAAAGTTTTGCGAGGGCCACTGGAGCTCGCCGCAAGATTACCTAAGTTTTAGCACAAAAGCGGAAGAAGAAGAAGAAGAAGAAGGAGGAGGAGGAGGAGGAGGAGGAGGAGGAGGAGGAGGAGGAGGAGGAGGAGGAGGAGGAGGAGGAGGAGGAAGTTCATTCAAAGAGTGGATTTGGACCCTCCTCCGGACTCCCTCACGCTGCACGACCGAAAGGAAGATAAATAAAATAACAATTGAGGTTAATCGAAAGCAAATGGACAGTGATAAAGATGTTATGTGTGTGTGTGTGTGTGTATATATATATATATATATATATATATATATATATATATATATATATATATATATATATATATACTGTATATGTATTATTACATATATGTTCATTTTACGAGATGCGTAATGAACACGGCAACGCTTGTTGTGTTGATTTTTACAAGATTCACCATATTTTTATAACGATTTTTTCTGCTTAATATCTCATGGAGCCCCTCTCTCAAAATACAAAAGGCCTCAAATGAAAACTATATATATATATATATATATATAAATATATATATATATATATATATATATATATATAATATATATATATATATATATATATATATATATATATATATATATATATATATATATATATATATATATATATATATATATATATACAAATAATACTAAACCTCTGTCTTGTTTATGTTTGAATGCACACTGGGAATCCTGGAGGCTTCTGGAAATTCCGAAGGCTTCTAGGAATTCCGAAGGCTACAGGAGCTGAAGACTGCTTCACAGGATACTGGAGTCGTGAAGACGTCTTCAAGATGTTATAATCCAATGAGCAGTTCTCCAGGAATTCTTAAGGAGCTGAAGACGGCTTCGAATGATTCTGGAGTCGGTAAGACTTCAAGAAGACGTCATAATTCAATGTGAGTTTCTCCAGGAATGCTTCAGGAGCTGAAGACGGCCTTCACATGATCCTGGAGTCTTTAAGACTTCAAGAAGACATTATAATCCAATGGGCATTTCCCAGGAGTCCTCTATGAGTCCTCCAGGAGGTGAAAGAATTTGGGACGGAATGATTCCGAAGATAGATTGTGGATTTCTGCAGAGATGAGCAGTTCTCCAGGAATTCTTCGGGAGCTGAAGATGGCTTCACATGATCCTAGAGTCTTTAAGACTTCAAGAAGACGTTATAATCCACAGATTCACATATTTCACAGATGACAGACATTACAGACTGACTTCCAGGTCAGTCTTGTCTATCTATCTATTTATCTATATAATAATGTAACTCTGAAACGTTTGTTTGTTTGCACACCGGAAGATAAATGGAGCTGGTGTTGCCCATAGACTTTTGCTGACTAGGGTTAACTTTGCTGTAGGTATGGGTATGGGTATGAGTATGGTGCAGATATGGGTTTGGTTATGGGTATGGGTATGGTATGGTACGGTATGGTATGGATATGGCTATAGGTATGGTATGGGTATAGGTATGGGTATGGTACAGATAAGGGTATGGGTATGGTACGGATATGGGCATAGGTATGGTACAGATATGGGCATAGGTATGGGTAGGGGTATGGGTATGGGTATGGTACGGACATGGTATGAGTATGAACCTTTTATTAAAAATGTAGTAAACAGAAAAGTAACCCAACGGGTGGTCTAGTATAGTTATATGGATGTGTGTGAGTGTGTGTGTGTGTATGTATATATATATATATATATATATATATATATATATATATATATATATATATATATATATATATATATATATATATATATATATATTATATATATATATATATATATATATATATATTTAATTATGTATTTTAATTTTAGGCCTTTACATTGTGAGAGACAGGCACCAGGAGACATTAAACAAAAAGCCGTTATAAAAAAATTGTGTATTGGGTAAAAGTCAACTCAACAGTCGCTGCCATGTTCTTCCATAACTACAAAGACAGGATGAATTCCCCGTGCAGAAAACTTACACGCAACGACAGCCCTCTCATTTTTATACATAGAAGGACTGTCAGCATTAAATCAACACCAACCTAGCCCCCACTTCTACCCTCAAAATTCTCACGCAACTGTTTTATTAGAAAGGAAATAACTTCAGCTAATTTTCCTGCCCTTGCCTAAGCACACACTGGACTTTCATACCATTCCTCAAACAAACCACTACCATTCACCTTAAAAGATAGATGGGGGAATGGTATGTCTAATAAATCTTATTATTATTTTTGTCACAAGGTTACCTTACACACCTTGGTCAGCCAGTCGACTGCAATATCACCACCATACTGTATTATCTTTAGTATCTTGCTCGTAATCCCATGAATTAAATATGCTTATCCTTCCTGTCACAATTTTAATTGCCTCAATTGCAGGTTCTGCATTCATTTCCTATAGCATGCTCAACACTTATCCTTTATAGAATATACAATCTGGGCCAAAGGCCAAGCGCTGGGACCTGTGAGGTCATTCAGCGCCGAAAGGGAAATTGAAAGTAGGAAAGTGTAAAAGGTGTAACAGGAAGAAAACCTCGCAGTTGTACTCTGAAACAACTGTTAGGAGAGGGTGAGGGTAAGAGGGAAGACAATATGAACAGAGGTGCAGTAAAAGGAACGAAATGGGTTGCAGCTAGGGGTGGAAGGGACGCTGCAAAGAACCTTAAGTAATGCCTACAGTCCACCGCATGAGGTGCACTGACGGCACTAAGCCCCTACGCGGTTTATCCTTTCGAATCATCTAGAAATGGAAACGCTATCTTAACTGCTTTTAGCCAAACATTTCTTGTCTCTGTCCAGATGCCCTTCAGCTCTAAACTCCGGGAAGTTAAACGACATCTTGAATCCTGCAACGAATATCCTACAGCAAGTGACTTCAGCAGGAGAAATATTTGGCTGAGAATATAGAGAGAGAGAGAGAGAGAGAGAGAGAGAGAGAGAGAGAGAGAGAGAGAGAGATTGTGAAAATGTTAAATGCTTGTTTGTAAACCTTGCGAGAGAGAGAGAGAGAGAGAGAGAGAGAGAGAGAGAGAGAGAGAGAGAGAGAGAGAGAGAGAGAGAGAGAGAGAGAGAGAGATGTTTAACACTTGTTTCAAAAATTACGACAGAAGAAGAGAGAGAGAGAGAGAGAGAGAGAGAGAGAGAGAGAGAGAGAGAGAGAGAGAGAGAGAGAGATGTTTAACACTTGTTTCTAAAACTTATGACAGAAGAAGAAGAAGAGAGAGAGAGAGAGAGAGAGAGAGATGTTTAACGCTTGTTTCTAAAACTTATGACAGAAGAGAGAGAGAGAGAGAGAGAGAGAGAGAGAGAGAGATGTTTAACTTTGTTTCTAAAACTTATGACGACAGAGAGAGAGAGAGAGAGAGAGAGAGAGAGAGAGAGAGAGAGAGAGAGAGAGAGAGAGAGAAGATGTTTAACGCTTGTTTTTAAAACTTGCGACGGAAGATATTTTCGGGAGAGCAGGCCATGCATCTTATCGGGAGTTTTAAAGCACATTCTT
Organism: Macrobrachium rosenbergii; assembly: GCF_040412425.1. NCBI lineage: Eukaryota > Metazoa > Arthropoda > Malacostraca > Decapoda > Palaemonidae > Macrobrachium > Macrobrachium rosenbergii. The sequence goes on along the minus strand of NC_089777.1, from coordinate 8,517,086 downwards.
CGCAATCTCGTTTGGTCGTTGCTCTCGCACAATTACGATATATTTCCTCTTACACTACAAAGTCTGGCCAAAAGTATAACCAGAAAACATTAATCATAATCCAACGGGGAGAAGTTACACTCTCGCAAACATCACAAAATTGGGCGTGTTCTTTTTTTGTCCTAGTTCAGTTTTTCAAATGTTCATTTTTGCCGATATACTTCTCAAAATTCCTATAAGTGAAGCATTTTGCTTATATAACATTACATATAAAAATCATGAAAACATCTTTTATTAGTAAAAATTCTATTTATTTTTCGTTTTTTGCCCTAATTCAGCTTTCCAAATGCTTATTTTTGACGTTATAATTCTCAAAATCCCTATAATATACGTGAGGCATTTTGCTTACATAATACTATACATAAAAAAAACATTAACACACCTTTTATTTGCAAAATTTTTTTTATTTATTTATTTATTTTTTTTTTATCTTAGTTCAGTTTTCCCAAATGCTTATTTTTGACATGATGCTTCTGAAAATCCAACTAATATACGTGAAGCTTTTTACTTACATAACATTATACATAAAAATCATTAACACATCTTTAATTAGCAAAATTTTGTTAGTTTTTCTCCTAGTTCAGTTTTTCAAATGCTTATTTTTGGCGTGATGCTTCTGAAAATACAACCAACATACGTGAAGCATTTTACTCAAATGACATTATGCACAAAAAACATTAACACATCTCTTATTAGCAATATTGTGTTTTTTCTCCTATTTCAGTTTTCCAAATTCTTATTTTTGACGTGATGCTTCTTAAAATACAACTAATATACGTGAAGTATTTTACTCAAATGATATTACACATAAAAAAATAACACGAACGGGTCTGTTGTCATTTTACTCAAATGAAATTACACATGAAAAAATAACATGAATGGGGCTGTTATATTTTTCAAAATCTTAGTGGAGCTGGTATACTGACTAATTTTATACTTTGTTGTACATAAAAAATAATTAATGCGTAGACATATTTTTTCAAATTCCTTGGCATCTTTTACATATCAAGGATGAGGTGTGAAAACAAAAACTTCACGAAATAAAAAAAAATGCGTAAAATAAAATTGTAAATTAATTTGGCAATTGTTTTGAAATGCAATTATGGTTGTCGATTCCGCAGGTCAGTTATCAGATTCTAACGAGAAGCACACAACCCAAGGAAGGAGAATCATTGACTCAGGCATAAGAATCACATTTCAGAAAGGGAGAATAATGTTACTTACAAGAATCAAAACTCAAGAAGGATCGGCTGAAGTTATAACTGCACTTGAGAATCTGCTCTCAAATGTAATTCCTGTAACATCTGAAACCCAACCACGATGAAAATGCTGATACATGTTTGTGTATGAGAGAGAGAGAGAGAGAGAGAGAGAGAGAGAGAGAGAGAGAGAGAGAGAGAGAGAGAGAGAGAGAGAGAGGCAGCGTGTGCCTTGATGTTCTCAAAATCAAAATACAGTTTGTTGTTTTATTAACCTTGAATATACCGGACATTACAAGATTTCACCCGACCTCACCAAACAAAATTTGATTTAAGTGAATTGAGACATAATTCCTGAGGAAAGTTGAGAAGAGGAATAAGACTTTTGAACTGAAATCATGAACAAACGATATTCTCGGAGTTGGGTCAATGGCTAATTTGCACGCATCGTTATGAAACCTTTTCAGGCAATAAAACAGTTGCGTGTTGAGTGATGGTACTGTCAACTTAAGATTTCTTCAGCATTCCTGAGCGAAGTAAAAGTGAAATCCCCACGAGCTAATTAGGTGATGAGTGAAACCCCTTGGAGAAACTGAGTGAAATCCCCATGAGCTAATTAGGTGATGAGTGAAACCCCTTGGAGAAACTGAGGAGTCGAGCGAAATCCCTTACAGAAACAGTGACAATGAAATCCCCATCAGCTAATCTCTTTGGCGTCAAGTGAAAACACCTTCCCAGAAAGTGCAATCTCCGTTGTTGTGTGAATTCCCCTTCAACCGATCATTAATGAGAGCAGCTGCTCTGGAAAGTGTCATGCGAAAAATTTTCAGATCATCTGTTCTGTGAAGTAGAATCCAATTCATGTGGTCTCGTTTGGTGACAGAATCCCCATCGATAGATAGAATTGTATACAATACAGAATTAACTCACCTACTCACACACAAAAACCATATATATATACATATATATATATACATACTGTATATGTATATTTATATTTATATATGTATACAGTATACGTATACAAATATATGAATGTGTATATATTTATATATACTGTATATACATATATATTTATGAGTGTATGTATAAATAAACATTATACACAAAGACACATACACACACATATACATTATATTTATATATACAGATACATATATATTTATATATATATATATATATATATATATATATATATATATATATATATATATATATATATATATATATATATATATGATATATTATTCGACGAAAACGGAGGAAATGTGAGACATATAATATGCACCCCAATGAATAAAGGAACACCGAAACTGCGAGAAAATAATTATGACATCGAGTTTCAAGGTCTCTAAAACAGCACGGGGGAATGGCAAGAGTTATTCAGCAAGCAGGAAATAATTAATTGAACATAATGAATGAATTCAATTTAAATTTCAGAAGGAGAGAGAGAGAGAGAGAGAGAGAGAGAGAGAGAGAGAGAGAGAGAGAGAGAGAGAGAGAGAGAGAATAATAGGACAGACAAAGGAATAAGACGATTAATTAACATAAATGAACTTTTTTCGTTAAAATAGTAGTTTTAAGACAAGCCAGACAAACGAGTCAAGAAGAGTTTACACAGGAGAGAACACATGTTAATAGACGCATGAAATTCTCGCACGAATACACCTGCACACACACACACATATATAATACATATATATATATATATATATATATATATATATATATATATATATATATATATATATATATATATATATATATATATATATATATATATATATATATATATATATATATATATATATATATATATATATATATATAAAACATTGACGGTCTATCACTAAAACTTGCGATATTTTAAGAAGTCGTCGAGATGGAGAAGGGAATGAAACGAGGAATTGACCTTTAAGCGCTTTCCTTTCTTTTTCACTTGACCCTGAGGAGTTGTGAAAAAAACACGGAAGCCAAGTTTTAGCGATAGATCGTACACATATATATATATATATATATATATATATATATATATATATATATATATATATATATATATATATATATATATATATATATATATACACACACACACACATATATATATATATATATATATATATATATATATATATATATATATATATATATATATATATATATATATATATATATACACACACATAAATAAAGACAAAATCACGAAAAAGAGAAACAATGGAGTGCTGCAAGGCCTTTCGACTTATAGTCCTTTACTTAGCAGAAAGTCTGCTAAGTAAAGGACTGTAGGTCGAAAGGCCTTGCAGCACTCCATTGTTTCTCTTTCCTTCGTGGATTTTGTCTTTATCTGTATATTCATCACGTTCCATATTTTCGTAATTCAGTTATACATATATAAACATATATACTGTATATATATATATATATATATATATATATATATATATTAAATATACTTATATATATATATATGTATATATATATATATATATATATATATATATATATATATATATATATATATATATATATATATATATATATATATATATATGAATGTTCATAACTCAGTTCGAATGCTTGCAAAATCCCCTATTAGAACTGCGACATTCACCTATTCTTGTATTTACTCTCGGGGTTTCTTGATACTAAGGGTCTTCATTTCAAATACCTCTTCTACCCTATCAATATAACACTTTCTGATCTTTTTTTTACTCTTTCCTTCTAAAACTTCCACATTATAGCCATATCCACCAGCCTATTGTTCTCAACTCGTCACACATGTCCGAACCATCTCAAAACACATTGATCCATCCTTCCATAAACACTAATCTATTTTTCCATTTCTGTGTATTTCGATATGCCCAACTACGAAAGTTAATTCACCTACATCGGCTTCAAATTTTTCTTCCATTTGCTTTCAACAAACACGCTCCAGCTCCATACACTATATATAATTCAACAATCCCTTTTACGACCATTTGTGGTTTACTCCCAAATACCTCTATGAATCAACTGCTTCCATTGTTCCCTCATCCATATTCATATTCTTTTTGGTTTCCATTTGCCATCATAACCTTACTCTTGTTAATATTTACATGAAACATTATCGTGTTGAAAAAATGTCACTCTTTCAGTAGTCTCTGGCGTTTCTCTCTACTTTCTCCAAACAATAATTTGTCTCTGGCAAATAACAGGCATTCCGTGCTCTAATCACAACCCATTTCTTTATCCCACTGTTAATGTCCTTCTGACTTTTCACATCATTCCATCCATAATGAACAGCCGGACAAAAAACACACCTTCATCTTGGACTCATTTTTATATCAAACCACTCATTCTCCCGTTTACACATCCATCATAAAATCTTTCAATGGCTGTAAATAAATTACCTTTTACACTATATACTCAACACCTTTCACATGGCTTCTTTACCAGTTCTATCACGCGCTTTTCTAGGTACTAAGCTGCCATAAACACCTTTTTAATATTACTCTGAAACTTCACTAATATGCGTTTTATAAAATAAAAAAAAAAAACATAAAAAAATCTTTAAAGCACGCTTTTATTAAAATGCACTAAAAAGTGAAAAATAAATCTTTTGAGACACCAGGATTTTCTTACAATTAATCATGTCTTCAAAAATGAAATCGTGGGCGCCAAACACGAAAAGAAGCGCTACAAGAAAAGAAATAATTTTTTTTTATTTCTTGTAGCATTTCCTTCAATGTTTGGCACCCACGCTTTTATTTTTGTAGACATGATTAATTGTAAGAAAATCCTGGTGTGTCTCAAAAGATTTATTTTCCACTTTGCAGAGCATTTACTAAAAGCGTGTTTTAAAAATTTGTTTTTTTATGCTTTTTTATTTTATACTTTTTAGTTCTGACAGAAACTGTAGCCGATTTATGATTTTAGTTAACGAAATTGATATCCTGTCGAGCCAAAGAAGGTCTGAAAAATCCGAAGAGTTATTTACCGAGTCAAAGAAGTTGTGAAAAATCCGAAGAGTTTCACACAAATCCTGAGATACTGGGAGAGGTCATTGTAGGGTCACTAGAGGACACTGCTGACCTCCTGATCATGTAAGGTTGTATTGTCACCGGGATTGAGTACCCATGCAAAATTTCAAGTCCACCGGACGAAGGGAACACGTCGAAAACTGAGTTACAAGATTTGAGGATAGACAGATAGATGCAGAAGTGAGGTTAAACAAAAGCTTGTAATGAAAACAACTGATCTAACATTCATGTCTAAACCCACACTGTTTGTTCCCTGTGCACCCTTCTTTTATCTATCTCACCCAACTATTAAAATCTTTCCAGGCGCCTTCCCTTATGTACTAAGGAACGTCATGTCTTTACAATTCTTAAAGTTTCCTCTATCGTCTGTTCCCTCGTGCATAGGAGGAATTATTCCTCTCACCCATTCATCCAAAACTCCTCCATAATCCAGGTATCTTATATATCCATACAAGTCACTCATTCACAATCTTCTCACTTTTGATTCCATCAACTCTTGGTGTCTCTCCGTTCTTTGTTAGCTTCATTGGACTTGACGCATCCTCAACTCACAACTTCCTAAAACTTGACTCCTTCCACTAATTCAGTTTCGCAATTTTTTCTCCTGCCACAATTGATCTTTTAGTACACACACACATATATTATATGACACATATATATATATATATATATATATATATATATATATATATATATATATATATATATATATATATATATATATATATATATATATATATATACATACACATATATACATATATATATATATATATATATATATATATATATATATATATATATATATATATATATATATATATATATATATATATATATATATATAGATAATGGATTACTATGTTTGTGCAAACAACTATGGGAACTCTAAAATTATTCAATGTATTGGGACCAGAATGGTTGCATCTCATAACAAGAGCAATGACTAATCAAAAATAAAAAAACACTGTATATAAAGGAAGCAGAATAATGTACAATAAAACATTCATTTCCATGGTGCTCCTATTTCTCTCATTTAATTCTCGACCAACAAAATATCGGTTCCAACCAGTTTTCTTATCCCCTCCTGTCCATTTTTCACTTAGTGACCCCCTCCCCCCACCCTCTCTCTCTCTCTCTCTCTCTCCTCTCTCTCTCTCACATACATAAATCACCATGTTGTCCAGCCCTACCTTCTCTAAACCAATCCACTGTTTTCTAACCTTAATGTACCACTTTTTTTCCTTCTCTCTCCCTCCCTCCCTCTCTCTCCCTCTCTCTCTCTTTCGGGTTTTTATTTTGACTGAAGGGACGGACGATAAGTGGGAAATGGAAAATCAGTCAACTCTATTTTCTAGGTCGTAATTTATCTCGTTTTTTCATTCGATTTTTGATGGGCTCCTTTTAGTTTTTCGGTCCAGGGGAAAGAGAGAAAGAAATTTCTGTGTTTCTTCTGATATATTACTAAACATGAAGTTTGCCATAAATAAACCGACAAGACTTTCTTTTTTAGTTTTCTGTAAAAGAAAACTTTTGAGGTGGATATTTGTATGTCCGCCCGCACTTTTTCTTTCCGCCCTCAGATCTTAAAAAACTAATGAGGCTAGAGGGCTGCAAAGTAGTATGTTGATCATCCACCCTCCAATCATCAAACACACCAAATTGCAGCCCTCTAACCTCGGTAGATTTGATTTTATTTAAGGTCAAAGTTAGCCATGATCGTGCGTCTGGCACCGCTATAGGTGCCAGCAACACAGGCCACAACCGGGCCGTGGCTGAAAGTTTCATAGGCCTCGGCTGAGGGTTTCATGGGCCGTGGCTGAGAGTTTCATACAGCATTATACGCTGTATAGAAAACTCGATTGCGCCTAAGAAACTTCGGCGCAATTTTTACTTATATTCACATCATGGATCAGCTGAATGACAGTACAGGCTACAATTCAATTTACTGTCTTTCTGTAGGGGTCATATAGGTAACTTTCCTGTTGATGGCAGTTAGTCGACTAAGTTGAGTTTCAACAAGATGCAGAGATGAGCACGGGCTAGCAACTTCATCCCTAATTACTAGCAGAGTACAAGAAGGGGCGCACATAAGAGAGGAATGTCGTATTAGTGAAACCTGACTTCATTTTCAGATCATCACCTCTCACCCACCACATTCTAAATATACATGAGTAAGGCTTATTTACCTTCACCTGAAATGGATGTAATTATAGCCGATATATTTGAATCTTCGACCGATATAATGATATATTTGAATCTTCGACTGATATAATGAAAGTCTATACCTTCGTCATGGACGGCTATAATGAAGCCTTGTTTGTCTGCACGCTCAAGGGATGAGGGAAATAATCACAGCTTCTCTGTACATACCTTCAAAAGATATACCCGGCCTCCTTGCAGCCTCGAGAGATGCATTAATAGCCGACACGTCTGTACTTTATACGGAACTTAATAATGACCCATCTGTCTGGGACTCCCGAAAGATAATCATAGATTATGGATGTCTCCCCATCGATCTCTCCGTCAATTTCCCTCCCTCAATGTGAGTGATAACTCACAGACCGGAGAGAAGTTTTCAAGACTGACGTTTCATTATCCCCCGTCATCAAAGGGACGCCACGAGTACCCCATCCAATTCCCTTGATACAAATGGCGAAATGACAACGCCCATCTTTTCCGTCCATTTTCTTTCGACGATAAAAAAATTGATGTAAAATTCCTTGATATCTTTGTCTCAGCCTGTCCCGTAAGAACCTCATCATGCTGTGTTCGGCCAAAAATGTAAACAAAAAACAATATAATTAAAAGATACAAAGAAAACGGAATGACAACAGCCATCCATTTTCTTTCGACGATAAAAAAAATTAATGTAAAAATTCCTTGATATCTTTATCTAAGCCTGTCCCGTAAGAACCTGACCATGCTGTGTTCAGCAAAAAATGTGAAAATATGCAATGAAAAGATACAAGGAAAACGAAAGAAAATGCATTCATGGTCATCCCTAACCGAGAAGTTTGGCTAATTGAATGAATATAGAATCTAAGCCAAAGGCCAAACACTGGGATCTACAAGATCATTCAGCGCTGATACGGAAATTGACAGTAAAAGGTTTGAAAGGTGTGACAGGAAAAAAAATGTCCCAGTTGCACTATGAGTCAGTTGTTAGGAGGGGGTGGAAAGTAAGATGGAAGAAAGAGAATATGAAAGGAGGTACAGTAAAAGGAACGAAAGGGGTTGCAGCTAGGGGCCAAAGGCACGCTGCAAAGAACCTTAGTAATGCCTACCGTGCACCGCACGAGGTGCACTAACGGCGCTACCCCATTACGGGGCTGACCGAGAAGAGTTTAGCAAAACAAACGTGATTATATAAAGAAATTAAAATAAAAAGCGAGTAAAAAATGTGCCTAAGATTCTTCGGCGCAATCGAGTTTTCTGTACACCAGCTACAGCGTATAATCAAGGCCACCGAAGTTAGATCTATCTTTCGGTGGTCTCGGTAAAATGCTGTATGAGCCGCGGCCGATGAAACTAACCACGGCCTGGTGCTGGTCTATCCTATATCGTTGCCAGAAGCACAAATATGGCTAACTTTAACCTTAAATAAAATAAAAAATACGGAGGCTAGAGGACTGCAATTTAGTATGTTTTATGATTGGAGGGTGGATGATCAACATATCAATTTGCAGCCCTCTCGCCTCAGTAGTTTTTAAGATTTGTGGGTGGACAGCAAAAATGCGGACAGAATAAAGTGCGGACGGACAGACAAAGCCGGCACAATAGTTTTCTTTGACAGAAAACTAAAAAGAAAGCAAGAAACACGTACGCATTAAAACATTCGCCCAGCCTTGTATATAATATAATTTTTAAAACTCGACCCTACCGCACGAACGTCGACCGAGCAGCAGCAGCAGCAGCAGCAGCAATATTCACAGCAGCAATATTCACAGCAGCAAACATTCGTTTTGTTTGCGGTGATTAAACCTCCCTTTCAAAACGCTTGTCCATTTTCTGATGTATTTTCTGTATTTCCATTTTGTCTGCTCCAGTCTCTGGTTCTCTGAATTGATTTGGGATTCTCTCTCCTTCCATCCTTTCCACTCCGACGCTCATCTATCATTGACTTTTTCTGGTGATCGAAGTCTTGACAATTTCATCCTGACAGTGAAGGAATTCCAGGGCGTGGAAGAGAGGTGAGGGCTGATGCAAGGAGGAGAGAGAGAGAGAGAGAGAGAGAGAGAGAGAGAGAGAGAGAGAGAGAGAGCAATGTAAATCTTTACAAATGTCATTAAAGAATAGGGATAAGACATAAATAACGTTAGCACTAG
>NC_089777.1:8479998-8502498 GCF_040412425.1 Macrobrachium rosenbergii | reverse complement strand
AATAAAAAATAAGTAAATAAATAAATAAATAACGAAATAAAAAAGTAAATAAAAAATAAATAAGCAAATAAATATGTAAATTAATAAAATAATAAGTAAATAAATAAACCAACAAATAAATAAATATACGAAAAAATAAAAAAGGAGAAAATGGGAACCCGGAGAAAAAGTCAATAAAAAAAGAAAACGGGGACTCGAAAGATACGGGTTCTCTCCCCGTCAGTACTAACATCGGTTTCATCGCAAGGAAATTGCGTTACCGACTGCTTCAGAGTTTGCCGACAAAAGCTGCCCCATCAAAGGGGGGACGAATCACAGTAATCCTTTACTGATTCGACTGACGATCGCTCTAGCGCTGACAGATGACTATTTGCTGATCAGTGCTGACTGCTGACAGCAAACGGTAATAAGCATCAGCGAAGATAGTTAGTGGGTAAAGGGGATTAATAATGTATTCCTTGTATTCTTGAAGGGTTGTGAGAATCGACCGTTGGTAATAATGGAAGCCATATTAGAAGGACGAGAGACAAACTCTGAACGCGCACTTATAACTGTAAGTGAAAAATTAATAATAAAACTAAAAAGAAACATAAACGACAATAAGGTCTCTTCAAATAATAATAATAATAATAATAATAATAATAATAATAATAATAATAATAATAATAATAACTACACGTTCACACCCATCACAAAAAATAGTTCTCACTACCAAGATTATTATTATTATTATTTTTATTATATTATTATTATTATTATTATTATTATTATTATTATTATTATTATTAAACCAGTTTAACCAGACCACGAAGTTGACTGACTATCAGCTCTCATAGGGCTGGCCCGAAGGATCTGAATGAAATGCCAGGCCTAGGCCAGAGGCCAAACACTGGGACCAAATAGGTCATTCGGCATGGTGACGAACTCGTGAAAATGAAATTAAAAACTGCACAAAGGCATCCGCTCTCATACTGGAACATATACACACAACAAACACATTTACTCACGTTTCCACACACACTCACTAAAAAGGTATATCAAAATTCAAAATGCGTTAAGAAAAACAACAACCATTCCAACACATTGCAACAACCACTGACCTACAACATGGAGGTACCCCAACTGCTTCTTGATAGGCTTCGTGTTAATCTGACACATATACACGCCCTGGTTCTCCTTCTTCACCTGGTTGATCGTTAGGACCCAGGCTTGCGCCTCCTGAACTGCGGAGACCCTGGGGTTTTTGGTGATGACCTGCGTCGCCACTGTCAACACAGTCCTCTCGCTCTTCCCTTTGTACATCCAGGCCACCTGGGGAGAGGGAGAAAAAGCGGAGAGTCAAAAGAGTGAGACGCGGGAACAGCAGCAGGCGGACACTCGAACACGAGACAAGTAGACATCGGAAAGTTCACGGGGAGGGAAAATTGGCTTTTGGTGTTGCGTGTCAGGCCGCGTGGAGTGGCTCGGCAATGAGGTGGGAATGAGGCAGGAATGAGGTAGGAATGAGGTGGGAATGACAAATGCCATTGAGGGGGGGCCTCAATTGGCTGGAATGCCGTTCACTTGCGGTCTCAACTGCCGTCAGCTCGTTCGGGTAATACTTTTCCTTGATTTTTAGGTGACATTTCACGTTCCACGGGTTGGTTTACCTCAGTGCAACGCGAGAAGGACAGTTCTGACAAAGGGTGAGGACGATGATGGGTGGTTGAGAGACAGACAGAGAGAAAACAAACTCTTTGGGGCATTTCTCTTGACGAGTGGCTCTGTGAAATCGGACGATTACTGCCCAAAGGTAAATGGCAATAACCTTTAATGAAGTGAGGTGAAGAACAGAGGTTAGATTACTTCCTAATCACTACACACGAAAGACAAAATGTATATATAGATAAATATAAAGCTCGCTGGAACTTTTGGACGCATAGGAAGTTACAGAATACTATAACCTTTCACATCAGTTATCAGTAGTAATATTTGCAGTGTATGCCATTCTGAAACTAAAAGATTATTATTATTATATTTCTAAGAAAATGCTACAAACACATCAAACAAACAGCGATGAAAATCTGCTTCTGCTACTGTTACTAATAATAATAATAATAATAATAATAATAATAATAATAATAATAATAATAATAATAATAATAATAATGTGTGTTATAAAAATCCACGATTATATAGTGAATATATTACTATGTAAATATTTTACATAGTAATATATTTAATGTATAATTGTGGATTTTTATTACACAGATTGTTTTTCACGAAATCTGGAATTTATTAGCAATAACAATAATAATAATAATAATAATAATAATAATAATAATAATAATAATAATAATAATAATAATAATGTTGAAAGAAATCGCTGCACTGACTCTATACAAGATCAATGCTGCGATTTCTCTCAACAGTACCTGTTTAAAAGAGGGCCTCTTGCCAATATACACCAGTAATAATAATAATAATAATAATAATAATAATAATAATAATAATAATAATAATAATAATAATAATACCCGAATCTCACGTACTCAGTCAGCAAGATATTTCTCAAAGTTGTTACCTTCCTTAATAAAACAAAACTATCACAATATACATAAAGAGGTAACGATGTATTATTTGCAATGCAGAAACTTAATGAACCGGTTTAACAATGCTAAATAGAGACAGCGTATTTAACATCAGGTACAAATGAAGACATATTCAGGCGCATATCATGATGATGATGTTGAGAACAGAATTTCCCAGTTATAAATTGTTATTATTATCGTTAATATCATTAATGAGTGAACATTCACTTGGAACAGTCTCTACTACCATCAATTCGCTAAGAAAAAGAGAGTAGAAATATATAAATGGAACACAAATGAATTAGTTTTAGAGTTTCATAGAACAATGAAGCTCCGGGCATCATTCTAGTCAGAATTTGACAAGGAATGTGTCTACGACAGACTAATGGCGTTCGCCTTATCTCATGCTTGCTTTAATAATGAAACTAGCCTAAGTGATTCTGATATTGTTTAAAATGCATCTAAACAAAACAGAAAGACTCCATTGAAAGCAGAAATAAAATATGGTCCTAATCTCAGCCAGCGTGCTACATGACTATCAGAATAAAGAGGTCTGTTCTAAACGAGATGGCTTGTATCTACACCAAATTTCATGAGAAAATGATATGTATCTACACCAAATTTCATGAGAAAATGATATGTATCTACACCAAATTTCATGAGAAAATGATATGTATCTACACCAAATTTCATGAGAAAATGATATGTATCTACACAAAATTTCATGAGAAAATGAGATGTATCCACACCAAATTTCATGAGAAAATGAGATGTATCTACACCAAATTTCATGAGAAAATTAGATGTATCTACACCAAATTTCATGAGAAAATGAGATGTATCTACACGAAATTTCATGAACACATAAGATGCATCTACACCAAATTTCATGAGAAAATGAGATGTATCTACACGAAATTTCATGAACACATAAGATGCATCTACACCAAATGTCATGAGAAGATAAGATGTATCTACACCAAATTTCATGAGGAAATAAGAAGCATCTACACCAAATTTCATGAGAAAATCAGATGTATCCACACCAAATTTCATGAGAAAATAAGATGTGTCTACACCAAATTTCATGAGAAAATCAGATGCATCTACACCAAATTTCATGAGAAAATAAGATGTATCTACACCAAATTTCATGAAAAAATAAGAAGCATCTACACCAAATTTCAGAAAAAAATCAGATGTATCTACACCAAATTTCATGAGAAAATAAAGTGTATCTATATAAAATTTCATGAGAAAATCATATGCATCTACACTAAATTTCATTAGAAAATAAGACGTATCTACACCAAATTTCATGGGAAAATAAAATGTATCTACACCAAATTTCATGAGAAAATAAGCTGTATCTACACCAAATTTCATGAGATGTTTCTACACCAAATTTCATGAGAAAATCAAATATATCTACACCAAATTTCATGAGAAAATAAGGTGTATCTACACCAAATTTCATGAGAAAATAAGAAGCATCTACACCAAACGAGATGGCTTGTATGTACCCCAAATTTAATGGTAAAATGAGATGTATCTACACCAAATTTCATGGGAACATAAGATGTATCTATCTATCTACCAAATTTCATGAAATAAAGGAAAAATAAGATGAATCTACAAATTTCATACCAAATTTTATGAGAAAATAAGATGCATCTACTACAAATTTCATGGGAAAATAAGATGTTTCTACACCAAATTTTATGGGATAATAGGATGTATCTACAACAAATTTCATAATAAAATAAGATGTATCTACACCAAATTTCATGAGAAAATAAGATGTATCTATATCAAATGTCATGAGAAAATCAGATCCATCTACACCAAATTTCATGATGAAATCAGATGTATCTACAACAAATTTCATGAGAAAATAAGACTTACCTACACCAAATTTCACGACAAAATAAGAAGCGTCTACAGTAAATTTCATGAGAAAATAAGATGCTTCTACATCAAATTTCATGAGAAAATAAGATGTATCTACACTAAATTTCATGAGAAAATTAGATGAATCTACATCAAATTTCATGAGAAAATAAGATGTATATACATCAAATTTCATGAAAAAATAACATGTATCTACACCAAATTTCATGAGAAAATAAGATGTATCTGCAACAAATTTCATGAGAAAATTAGATGAATCTACACCAAATTTCATGAGAAAATAATATGTATATACACCAAATTTCATGAAAAAATAACATGTATCTACACCAAATTTCATGAGAAAATAAGATGTATCTGCAACAAATTTCATGAGAAAATTAAATATATCTACACCATATTTCATGAAAAAATGAGATGCATCTACACCACATTTCATGAGAAAATAAGATGTATTTACACCGAATTTCGTGAGAAAATAAGATGCATCTACACCAAATTTCATGAGAAAATAAGATGTATCTACACTAAATTTCATGAGAGAATAAGATGCATCTGCACCAAATTTCATGAGATGTAGCTACACCAAATTTCATGAGAAAATAAGATTTATCTACACCAAATTTCATGAGAAAATAAGTATCTACACCAAATTTCATGAGAAAATGAGGTATGTACACCAAATTTCCTGATAAAATATGATGTATCTACACCAAACTTCATAAGAAAATCAGATGTACCTACATAAAATTTCATAAGAAAATAAGATGTATCTACACCACATTTCATGAGAAAATAAGATGTATTTACACCAAATTTCATGGGGAAAATAAGATATGTTTATTTTATTAGCAAGAATAACAGGACTATCCTACACGGAGATTGTTTATCCTTGCAAAATGTTCCATACAAAGACATAAATATTTTACCACCATCCTTTCAATGGCTATTTCTAATTAAGAGTCAGCAACTGAATTCCGAGCAACCATAAATACGTTACGAAAACGCCATGAAAACGTAACGCTGTTTACCAGGAAGAGGGTCATTGTTTATACATATCTCATGAAAACCCACTTACACGCGATTTAAATAAATCAGAGTTTGAGAGTTTTTCTTTCATGAAATGCCAAATTATATTATGTACCAAAACATGATGCACCAATCGTATGTTTCTAAATTCTCTCTCCCATTCTGTTTCCGCTGCTGCACTCTGATAAATAATAATAATAATAATAATAATAATAATAATAATAATAATAATAATAATAATAATAATAATAATAATAATAATAATAATAATTACAAAATACTCATAGTAACATGAGTCTTGAAGTGGAGAACCAGATCCATAGTTATGTATGGGTACAGATATATTTCAAAATAAAGTCTGTACGGAGAGCTTTCGGGAATCTGTTCGAACAGATTCTCGAAAACTCTCTGTAGTGATTTACTTTTAATAATATACGTACCCATACATAACTATGGGATTGTTTCTCCATTAATAATAAAAATAATAATGCAATTCAATTGACCAAGTATTTCAATATTCCTCACCTCTATTGCTCATTCTGATATTGCACCTATTGCACAAAGCTAGTCGCTCAAACATCGTCACTCTTATGTTAAATGAAAAAAAAAAAAAAAAAAAGGGACCCGAAGTGTCTCCGGCGCAATCGAGTTTTCTGTACAGCGTATAATGCTGTATGAAACTCTCAGCCACGGCCCACGAAACTCTCAGCTGCTGCCCATGAAACTTTCAGCCACGGACCGATGGTGGCCTGTGTTGTTGGCACCTATTGCTGTGCCAGACGCACGATCATGGCTAACTTTAACCTTCAATAAAATAAAAACTATTTAGGCTAGAGGACTGCAATTTGGTATGTTTGATGATTGGAGGGTGGATGAGCAACGTACCAATTTGCAGCCCTATAGCCTCAGTAGTTTTTAAGATCTGAGGGCGGACAGACAAAGTGCGGACGGGCAGACAAAGCCATCTCAGTAATTTTCTTTTACAGAAAACTAAAAGTCCATTCCCCTGACACCAGCCCCTAGTAGTCTGACAATCACACATCCACACACACAAACACAACACACATTTTCATAGAGAAATATTATTTGAATTTCATTTCTGAGGGAATTATTTTTGACTTCCAGGATTTCAGGGACAAAAAGGCTTAAGGGATAATACCCACGAAAAGAGACTCAAGGAGTAATATTCAAACAATACGAAATATCATCATCATGGGACGAAAGGAATTAGATAGTCTGAACCAATCAAACTAACAGAATAACTTCAATGCTATTTTGGTCGAATGGTGTAATCCTGCAAAATATATTGATATGAAATCAACGAAACATTCAATTTGCAACGAACAATTTCACGCCC
Organism: Macrobrachium rosenbergii; assembly: GCF_040412425.1. Taxonomy (NCBI): domain Eukaryota; kingdom Metazoa; phylum Arthropoda; class Malacostraca; order Decapoda; family Palaemonidae; genus Macrobrachium; species Macrobrachium rosenbergii. The sequence continues at coordinate 8,495,631 of NC_089777.1, read as the reverse complement.
TATATTATAACAAAGTCTAATTTTAGATCGACTCATTTGACAAAATAAAGTGTTTGCTCAAATACCTACGAACATTTCAGTTTACTATAAAAGAAAACTATTGAGATGGCTTTGTCTGACCGTCCGCACTTTTTTCTGACCGCCCTCAGATCTTAAAAACTACTAAGGCTAGAGAGCTGCAAATTGGTATGTTGATCATCCACCGTCCAATCATCAAACATACCAAATTGCAGCCCTCTGGCTTAAGTAGTTTTTATTTAATTTAATATTAAAGTTAGCCATGACCCTGCGTCTGGAAACGCTATAGGACAGGCCACCACCGGGCAGTGACTGAAAGTTTCATACAGCATTATACGCTATCCAGAAAACTCGATTGCATCGAAGAAACTTCGGCGCATTTTTTACTTGTTTAAGGTCCAAGTTAAACGGAATTCCTTACGGAAGAAAAAAAAATAAGTGTTATTCCCTTCTTTCCTGGAAGAGGACCTTCGCAAGCACTCTGCAAGAGAAGCAAAACTCAGCCTAAGTCCCTCTTTTATAATTAAGTCTGTTTTATTGGAAATCTTGAGATGACGGTGTCAAGTCAGCCAGCCTTTGAAAACTCATCTCAGCGCCTTCTCCCCTGGCTGAAGTCAAAGTTCTTGGGAGCGGGTGAGAGAGAGAGAGAGAGAGAGAGAGAGAGAGAGAGAGAGAGAGAGAGAGAGAGAGAGAGAGAGAGAGAGAGAGGGGGTTAGAAATTGGGAGGAGCCGTGGGTGGAAAATAAACTTGGCCTGGCATAACTCTCTATTGAGAGCCAAGACGTATCTTCTCCGTGCCATTTACAACCTTAGTTCCAGAGGCCTTAAGGGCGCCTTTCGCCTTTTCGCACTCAACCAGAGGCGAGAAGCTTATTGAGAACATCGTTTACTTATAAACTAATGGAATTCGTAACACCATTCAGTTTACTAGGGGATTTCCCAAACGATGTGCGCCCAAAGAAGCTTACAGACAAACGAACAGGCTCTCTCTCTCTCTCTCTCTCTCTCTCTCTCTCTCTCTCTCTCTCTCTCTTAGAGAGAAGGTCTGGCCCACCAAACCTATACCCTAAATGAACGCTGACAGTATCATAAAATAATACACGATTGTATTTTAGTTGGTATTTTATTACAAACGGCTTTATGGTCCACTTATCATCCATTCTCTACCGCTGTTTCCAAGAGCAGAAAAACAAAAAACAATAACAATGATAATTATGACAGTAATAATAACAAAATCAGTTGTCACAACTGTGACGATAAGGGAAAGATTCCTGCAGTCCCAGTTTCGTATATAACATTAATCCTTTAACTATCCAATTTTTTTGTAACCTTAGTTTCCTAAAGTAATCTCCAAAAAACACTATTTTTAAAAATGCTACATCCAAATAAATAGTTTAATCATAAAATGCAGTTCATCTGTAATAAGCTGACTAGGAGTTCCATGCTTTACAACAAGCATGATTTAATATAATGTATATTGTAATAATACTTTAAGTGATGAATCATGGATGATCTCTGTGCAGACAAACTTCCACAAGCCGACGCCTTAATGCACTGGCCATAATTCTTCATCCTTATCTTAAAAGCAATCTCGGGCAATTTGGCTGCGAAGTCCCTTTTTTCCCCGGCATACACCTTTTAGAGAGAGAGAGAGAGAGAGAGAGAGAGAGAGAGAGAGAGAGAGAGAGAGAGAGAGAGAGCGGAGTCCCTAGAGAGGAAATCAAGTCGCATTTTCTCTAATCATTAAGCTGTATAAGTTTCCCCTCTCCTGTGTATCGAATCCCATTTTCTACGCAGAACCCAAAAACCCTTCGAAGGTTTTTTTTCCCCCTTCCGTCCGAGACTTTCTTCCCAAAGTTTATCTCATAATGATTACATTGATGAAGCTGGTCCCAGAAGATAGTATCTCTCTCTCTCTCTCTCTCTCTCTCTCTCTCTCTCTCTCTCTCTCAGTTCGGTAGCAACTTTTGGAGGAGGGCAGATTTTTTGGTAATGACGTGAAAGATGCCTCTACAAAGATGGTGGAAATTGGATGTGCACGCATGAGGGGTCTTCATTAAGATGTGTCAGGGGCATGTCCATTTCAGTCTGGAGGGGGCGTGGTAGGGGAAAGGAGGAGAGGGGGTGGCGAGGAGAGGAGCAGATGATCATCACTCGATTTCTTATATAATATACCCATCAAGGGAAAAAGATTATTACTGGAAACTTCCCTTGAGGTTTCTTTGACCGGGGAAATTGGGATACCACTTTTTCGACAGGCTGCAAGGGAGCCTGTCTGTCTCAGACTCGCCCAAATATACCATTTATAACTCGGATTCTCTGCCAAAATCAACTCGTTTTGCGGACCTTCAAGTTAAATCGAGTTATTCATACGAATAAATAGAACGGCTTCGTAAAGACAAAACCGGGTTTTGATTTTCGCCGAATACTTAATGAAATGCGTCAGATTTAGATCTCGCCGTTAAAAATCAACGATACTGTCAGTCATGGATCGAGTATCACACTTGCGAAGATTTTTAGACGGTTGTGAAAATACTGCATAAATACAAAACAAAATTCATGTATATACATATTTCATGAGGCTTATGTTTCCGTGCTGTCAGTTGGCAAGAGAATACATTACCGCGCGCACATTAGTAGTTAAATATGGCGTGTGGATACCGCAGAGTTTCCAACATCGTCTGGATATTTACTCCTCCCAGATGCCAATACGGTTGCTCCTTAATATTTGAGCGTATTAGAAACTGCTATTTTGACCATATATAGCGCCATGTAAGTACCTATAATTCTTTAGCTGGAGTTTCAAGTTAAACAGTTCCTTAACTTCACTGAAGTGATTAGCCCATTAAGAATTATTTTATTTGAGGTTTTGAAAATAAAACTACCATTTTCCAAAACCTTTCAACTCAAATCCGAGAAAAGTTGAGTGGGTATTATATTAAATTATTGATAGTATATAATTCAGAGGCTGAATAAGTACACATAGGCACGCTAGCGTATGCCTATACATCTATATCTACGTTTTTATCACACACACACACACACACACACACACACACACACACACACACACACAGATAGTACTTATAGGCTTATAGGCAGGCACATGCGTAAGAATTTTGTTGGTGCAGGTAAACAAGAGAGAGAGAAAAAAAAACGGGTTATTTCTGTAATCACACTACTGTTTATGTAAGTACTTATACAAGTACACGAGAGAGAGAGAGAGAGAGAGAGAGAGAGAGAGAGAGAGAGAGAGAGAGATTATACTTTAGGTAGGCACATGTATAAGAACTTTGTTTATACAAGCAAACGGGAGAGAGACAGAAGAAAACGGTTTATTCCTGCAATCAGGCTACTGTATAAATAAATATTTCCACAAGCAAACTAGAGAGAGAGAGAGAGAGAGAGAGAGAGAGAGATTATACTTTTAGGCAGGCACATGTATAAGAATTTGCTTATACAAGTAAACGAGAGAGAGAGAGAGAGAGAGAGAGAGAGAGAGAGAGAGAGAGAGAGAGAGAGAGAGAGAGAGAGAGAGGGAATGTAATCACGCTACTGCACTAAAAAATATTCATACACGTAAAACGAGAGAGAGAGAGAGAGAGAGAGAGAGAGAGAGAGAGAGAGAGAGAGAGAGAGAGAGAGAGAGCCTTATCTGAAGGTACCTCGCCGCTCATAAACGCCGAACACGTTAATACCACGGCTTATAACGGTACCCGTTCCGAAACAAACTTCAATAACTGGGGAACACGAAAAACGAGATTGGCAGGAGAGAGAGAGAGAGAGAGAGAGAGAGAGAGAGAGAGAGAGAGAGAGAGAGAGAGAGAGAGGTTAAGCCACTCCCTCTCACGGCAGCATGTTAGTGGTAAGTCCAGGATTGTTTTGTTGTCCAAACGGGGCTTACATGGTGGGGGCAAGTCCGCTCTCGCTTTCCATGAATTTTATTCCTTTTCTTTGTCGGCGACACAATTACTAAGCCGATGAGGACCGTGTTTTACCCAGGGGTCGTTTCTTGTCGTGTTTTTTGCTACAGATTCTTTCTTTCATTCCCATTTATTTTTTTTTTGCTCGTAGATCCGTCCGTTTGTTTTTTAAGATTCAGGTCACTGAATGCTTTAGTTTTGAATAAGCTTCGCGCTTCTGAAAGTTTGTTTATCTCTCTCTCTCTCTCTCTCTCTCTCTCTCTCTCTCTCTCTCTCTCTCTCTCTCTCTCTCTCTTATTTTACTCTTTGTTTGAATTCTCAAACGCCAATCTCATTCCTGTGAGAAAAAGTTCGATATTTTCAGCTCACATTATCAGAAATATATTAAAATCTATTGCATAGCAAGACGCCCTAAAGAATGTGGCATTTAAATTGTTAAATTTTTTCGTTTCAGAATATATATATATATATATATATATATATATATTTATATATTTATAGATATATATATATATATATATATATATATATATATATATATATATATATATATATATATATATATATATATATATATACATACACACATACATATACACTGTATATATATATGCATATATAAATATATATATATATAATATATATATATAGTATATATAAATATATATATATATATATATATATATATATATATATATATACATATATATACTGAATATAAATAGACAAAATCCACAAAGGAAAGAGAAACACTGGAGTGCTGCAAGGCCAGATTTCATCACGTTCTACATTTTCGTGATTCAGTTATATATATATATATATATATATATATATATATATATATATATATATATATATATATATATATATATATATATATATATATATATATATATATGTGTGTGTGCGTGCGCGTGTATAGTCTGGAGTTAACTCCTTAGCCTGTTAAGCAGCGTAGATTCTGGTCAGTACTTGGTGGGTGGCCATAAAGGACAGGTCATGTAAGCACATGCGTCCTTGCAAATATAGAGCAAGGTATGAGGGTAGCAATCTCCTCTCTTGAAAAAATCTTGCAAAAGGAATGGCTCCATTAAGTAATTTCAAATATTTCTAAAAATTACCTGCCCTTTTCCAACGATGGTTCTGACCCACAAGAGTTTAATGAGTATCAGATGCATCATTTACTGCTAAAGTCAACAGGTTTAAGCCTGAGCGAATTCATATTATATATATATATATATATATATATATATATATATATATATATATATATATATATATATATATATATATATATATATATATATATATATATATATATATATATATATATATATATATATATATATATATATATATATATATATATATATATATATATATATATATATATATAACAGGAGATCCATAAGACAAGAAATCTTCAAAGTTCTTTATTTAGAAACGTTTCGTGCAATCTTTTGCACATCATCAGTCTGCAATAAATTATAAAGAGCAGTTAAAACTAAAGTTAAAATAACAATTATTATAGACAGTAAAAATTTTTATAAAAACATAAAAGCAGAAAAATTTTATGAAAAAAATAAAATAAAATAAAATAAATAAATATATTAAAATTCATCAAGTTTGTGAAGGAAATTTAACTACCTTACAGTACAACGTAAGAGGGAAGAATGGCCTGAAGAAACGTCAATGAGACAACGCCTTAAGAGAGAGAGAGAAAACCGCAGAAGTGTTACTATTCAAATTAGGGGACAGGTGCTTTATATATAATGACTCAAGGGTAGTTAAAGGCAGTTTGAGATGTAGCACTGAGAATCGAAAAATGTGTTTTTTGCATGAATTTACATTCAGTAGCATGTGTTCGAATGCTAGAAAGTTCTGGATTGGATATACGGGAACCTGTACGATAACTGAGTCCTAAGTGGCTGTAATAGCGGACTTGCAACAGTCTTTGAAGACTTCTTGTCTTGTGGATCTCCTGTTTGTGAACCCATCTATATATATATATATATATATATATATATATATATATAAAATAATCATATGACTTACACACACACCCAATCTATCTACAGTAATACACACAACACATACATACACACACACACAAAAGCAAAGATATATAAAAACAATGACCAATCTATCTACAGCAATACAAAAAACACATACATACATAATATGTATAATAATAATATATATATATATATATATATATAATAATAATATATATATATATATATAATATATAATTATTACATATATACGTCTATACAACAACAACAACAATAATAATAATAAAATAATAATAATAATAAATAATAATAACAATAATAATAATAAAATTGCTTATATGAACAAAAACTCACGCATGAATGAACTAAAGGTATCACAGCAAGCCATTTCTGTCGTATTAGTTTATTTACGCCCACCTGGAGTTGAAAGCTTTGCCAGAGAGAGAGAGAGAGAGAGAGAGAGAGAGAGAGAGAGAGAGAGAGAGAGAGAGAGAGAGGTAGTGAGTTAGTCTTTTCAAGAATTCCAATCTTGGCTAGACCCTTTGGAAGTCGGCGTGGCAATTTTCCACCGACTGCTGCCTAAAAAAAAAAAAAAAAAAAAAAAAAAAAAACACTTTCGTGACGGGTATGAGCCGGGATGGGCCGTCGCTTTGGCTCAGTCACAGTCTGTTGAGCGATCGTTAGGGGGGAGAAGTCCCCTGGACCCCCCTCCCAAAAAAAAAAGACAACTCCCCCCCAAAGATAAAGGATGTCTTCCTTTTTTCTCCACAGCAGGACTCTTGATTGCTGGTCATTCAGGAGAGATATACACTCAATCTTTTTTTCCTCCCATTTTTCCCCGTCCCCGGTTCTACGATTGGACACAGGTTACATATTCATCGGTTTCTGCTTGTCTGTGCGTTTGTCTGCCTTCTCTGTCTGTGAGTCTGTCAGTCTGTCGACAAGGTATCTCAAAATGCGTCACGGATGGATTCCAATGAAATTTCGTGGAGAGGCGGGCCATGAACCAAGGAAGATTTAACTCGATTTTGACATGAATCTGGATCCGGATGATGGGTTTTTCTGTCTATTTTTTGGGTTGGGGTGGGTGGGTCGGTGGGTTGTAGAGACTCAAGAGGAAATACGAGTTCTCGAAGCGTTTCCAAGTGTTACCCAGATATATAGTATTTTCTCTTTAATTTTCCGTTATCTTGGATTGACTGTCAGCTGATGCATAAAAATGGAAGTGGAATATAGAATTTAGGACAAAGGACAAGCGCTCAGACCTAAGGTGGTTCAGGTGGAAGGGAAAATGACAGAAAATAGGTACGAAAGGCGTAACAGGAGGAAAACCTCGTAGTTGCACTATGAAACAATTGTTAGGATGGGGTGAAAAGTAAGACGAAAGAAAGAGAATATGAACAGAGGTACAGTAATAGGAATGAATGAGGTTGCAGCTAGGGGCCGATGGGACTCTGCAAAGAACCTTAAGTAATGCCTACAGTGCACTGAGTGAGGTGCACTGAAGGCACTACGCCACTACGGGAAGCTGATACATGAAGGCCAATCATTTCTTCGTAAATGACTTCGATTTTCCATCTCAAATACTCAGCGGAAGTAGATAAATACAGGCTGAAATTTCCGTCACCAAAATCGAAGGGTAAAAACATTACTGGCAATGGCGATGATGATACTGAAGATGATATCCAGAACATAATCACTGATGATGATTATGATAGTGATGCCAATAATGGTGCGGTTAAAGGACACATCGGGGAGGGGAGGGAAGGGGGGAGGAGGAGATCACCTTGTTTTGAATGACGTAAAATAAAAGGTCATGTTGGTTGGAGATGTGGATGAAGAGAGGTCCCCAACAACAAGCTGTTCCCTCTCCACTCCGCCCACTCCCTCCCCCTTCCCCCTCCCTAACCTCCCCTCCCACCACCACCTTTTCGGCTTCAGTAATGGCCTGATGGTGAAAGAGGATGACCTCAAAGGCTGTTTACACATCTTTTGCCTCGTCGAATTATAGCGCAAAGGCCAATAGACCAGGTCGAAGGAGCGGAAGATATCGTCACTGACGTGTGTGTGTGTGTGTGTGTGTGTGTGTGTGTGTGTGAGGAACCTAAAAATAACGTCTTCGATTTTATATTTCCCTCCATACATTACAGATACAGCGCGTGTGGAGAGCCTGTAATCTTCCTATTCAAAGGCGGAAAAGGAGATTACTCAAACGCGCCTAAAAGGGGAAAACTGGTTTTTTTTCTGTGCTTTGTATCTGAAAGGTGAAAATTGTGTTTTCTGTTAGCCATACCACAAAAATTTGAGTAACAGTCTTGCAAAATGAAAGGTGCGAATTTATACAAAAACAGGAATGAATAACTTAAAAATGACTATATATTATATATATATATATATATATATATATATATATATATATATATATATATATATATATTTATAATTATTCATTTTTAAGTTATATATATATATATATATATATATATATATATATATATATATATATATATATATATATATATATATATATATATATATATATATATATATATATATATATATATATATATATATATGCACCAAACTTATCATGTCTTCATGTCTTGACTATAAGTTTCTCTTTTGTTCCTTATGTGTGTGTTTGTGTGTGTATATATATACATAATTATATATATTATGTATATATACTGTATATATATAAATTTATATATAGTATACATACACACACACATATATATATATATATATATATATATATATATATATATGTGTGTGTGTGTGTGTAACTGAATCACGAAAATATGAAATGTGATGAACATACGAACAAAGACAAAATCCACGAAGGAAAGAGAAACAATGGCGTAATGCAAGGCCTTTCGACTTCTAGTCCTTTACTTAGCAGAAGTCGAAAGGCCTTGCAGTACTCCATTGTTTCTCTTTCCTAAGTGGAATTTGTCTTTATATATATATATATATATATATATATATATATATATATATATATATATATATATATATATATATATATATATATATATATATGTGTTTCAAAAATGAGAGATTTACTTTTATTATACGTGTATCCAATACAAATCACTAGTTCAAGAACAACCAGGCCTTGAAACAAATAAGTGACTAAACAAGAAGTAAATAAGTCATATTGTTTCCTACACAAGATTCTTATACATGTAAGCCAAACATAAGTATGCTAAAGCCATTCCAAAACCAGTTATAATATTTATAAAAATTCGAAAGTCATATTCACTCACATGCACATTCACTTAAAAGAAATCACATATTTGAGATGTGCACGTCTATTTTAGGTAAAACAATTTTTTTTTTTTTACATTAATTCGCGGTTTCTGAAGGAGAGATGGTCAATAGTCACATTTGTATTTATTCCATAAAAAGGTGAATTTGGAATAGACATGTCACGTTAAAAACATCAATTAGCTCTATTTTGTATACAGGGAGTTCCAATCATTATTCTCACTTCCAGTATAATGCTTATTTTTAGTTTGCTGTAAAAGCAAACTATTGTGCCGGCTTTGTCTGTCCGTCCCCACTTTATTCTGCCCGCAGTTTTTCTGTCCGCACTTTTCCGTCCGTACTTTTTCTGTTCGCACTTTTTCTGTCCGCCCTCAGATCTTAAAAACCAATGAGGTTAGAGGGCTGCAAATTGGTATGTTGATCATCCACCCTCCAGTCATCAAACATACCAAATTGCAGCCCTCTACCCTCAGGAGTTTTTATTTTATTTAAGGTTAAAGTTAGCCATAATCGTTCTTCTGGCAACGATATAGGATAGGCCACCACCACCACCGAGCCGTATTTAAAATTTCATGGGCCGCAGCTCATACAACATTAGTACCGAAACCAACGAAAGATCCATTTTCAGTGGCCTTGATTATACGCTGTAGCGGCTGTACAGAAAAATCGATTGCGCCGAAGAAACTTTTTTACTTGTTAATGTAAAAACCCTACTTCATATGCAACACCTCATTTATTTATCCAGCATTGTCTTTATTCTTATTCTGTATCTTAACATCTTAGTAATTCCGAATAAAACCGATATCTTTTTCCATTTGCGCTCACGACCAAAATACATCTTTTCGTTAGGGGCAAACGAGGTACCTCACATTCCCCAAATCAATCCTATTACAGTAATGCCCCTGAAATTGAATCTTTTTGGCTTGTGTTTCTCTATACCTACCATAAGAAAAGAAACTACAAGTGCATCTTTTTACAACTACCAAAACAAAAGAAACTTAAACTGCATTATTTATTTTCGGTAATAATAAAATCCTGCAATAATATAAAAAACATAAACACAATGGAAAATTCAACCTTCTATTCTTATCATTTCAACCAAACACCTCTACATCCATCTTCAAAATAAACAAAAGAAACCTCTAACATATTTGCGCCAGCTGCCCAAAAAACAGGAAAAAAAAAAAACTTTCCTGCCAACGGGGGAAACCTTTCGCATCTGAAAAGCAGCAGCAACAACAGCAACAACAAAAACAAGAACAACAACAACAACATGTTGCAAAGTCACGACCTGGCTATCAATAATGCTCGACCAGGTGGCTCTCGGCAACTCCTCCTCGCGAGCGAGGCAAAAATGAGGGTCGCAAAGGAAAGACGCAACAGTCACGGGAACTAAAACCCGATGTTTGGGAATTCGTCAGATTTTGGAATCGTCCTCCTGAAGATCTGATAAAATGATCGTTTCGATCAATGATGATCAACTACAATTTTCGTTTGTTCAGTTTTTTTTGATTGACAGTCACAGCAACTAAAAACTGATGTTTTGGAATTCGTCAGATTTTGGAATCGTCCTCCTGAAGATCTGATAAAATGATCGTTTCGATAGATGATGATTAACTACAATTTTTGTTTGTTCAGTTGTTTTTTATTAACAGTCACAGCAACTAAAAACTGATGTTTTGGAATTCGTCAGATTTTGGAATCGTCCTCCGGAAAATCTGATAATATGATCGTTTCGATCAATGATGATCAACTACAATTTTTGTTTGTTCAATTTTTTTTATTAACAGTCACAGCAACTAAAAACTGATGTTTTGGAATTCGTCAAATTTTGGAATCGTCTTCCTGAAAATCTAATAAAAACTTGGGTGGATGTTCATGATCATTAAGGGAAATTAAGATACTGACTACAATTTTTATTCATTCATATATATATTTTTTTGTAAAATATTATCAGTCACAACAACTAAAAACTGATGTTTTGGAATTCGTCAGATTTTGGAATCGTCCTCCTGAAGATCTGATAAAATGATCGTTTCGATCAATGATCAATTTTTGTATGTTCAGAGTCACAGCAACTAAAATCTGATGTTTGGGAATTCGTCAGATTTTGGAATCGTCCTCGGAAAATCTGATAAAATTATCGTTTCGATCAATGATGATCAACATTTTTGTTTGTTAAATTATTTTTTATTAACAGTCACAGCAACTAAAACCCGATGTTTGGGAATTCGTCAGATTTTGGAATCGTCCTCCTGAAGATCTGATAAAATGATCGTTTCGGTCAATGATGATCAACTACAATTTTTGTATGTTCAGATTTTGTTTTTATTGACAGTCACAGCAACTAAAAACTGATGTTTTGGAATTCGTCAGATTTTGGAATCGTCTTCCTGAAACTCTGATAAAAAATTGGGATGATATTCATGATCATTAAGGGAAATTAAAATATTGACTACACTTTTTATTAATTCATACATATATTTTTTGTAAAATTATCAGTCGCAGCAACTAAAAACTGATTCTTTGGAATTCGTCAGATTTTAGAATCGTCTTCCTGAAACTCTAATAAAAAAAAACTGGGAAGATGTTCATGATCATTACAGGGAAATTAAGATACTGAGGTTTATTATATATATATATATATATATATATATATATATATATATATATATATATATATATATATATATATATATATATATATACATATATATATATATATATATATATATATATTATTATATATATATATATATATATATATATATAATACACACATATATATATATATAATATATATATATATATATATATATATATATATATATATATATATATATATATATATATATATATATATATATATATATATATATATATATATATATATATTATATAATATATATATATATATTTGTAAAATTATCAGTCATGGCAACTAAAACCCAATGTTTTGGAATTCGTCAGATTTTGGAATCGTCTTCCTGAAACTCTGATTAAAAACTAGGGAAGATGTTCATCATTAAGGAAAATTAAGATACAGACTAGAATTTTTATTAGTTCAGTATTTATTTAATTTTTTTTTAATTCGTCATTTTTGGAATCATCATCCTGCAAATCAAGTGAGCACTCTGCAAGAAGTTCATGATCATTTCGGTAAATGATGAAACTATCTACAGTTTTTATTAGTTCAGTATTTATTTATTTATTTTTGTAAAATTAACAGTCAAAGCATTAAAACACGATGTTTTAAAATTCCCCAGATTTTGGAATAATCTTCCTGAAAATCTAATAAAAAAAACTTGTGTATATGTTCATGATCATTTCGGTATATTTTTACATTAACTGCATTTTTTTATTAATTTAGTATTTATTTTTGTAAAATTACCAATCACAGCAACTAAAACCAGATGTTTTAAAATTCGTCAGATTTTGGAATCGTCTTCCTGAAAATCTAGTGAAAAAACTTTAGTATATGTTCACAATCATTTCGGTATATGTATATTTTAACTGCAATTTTTATTAGTATTTTTTGTTTTGTTTCTTTAAAAATTAACAGACAGCAACTAAAAACCGACGTTTTAAAATTCTTCAGATTTTGGAATAATCTTCCTGAAAATTTAATAAAAAAAAACTTGAGTATATATTTATGATCATTGCATTTTTTTATTTAGCATTTTTTTCCTTTCAATAAACAGTCACAGCAACTAAACCCAGATGTTTTGAAATTCATCAGATTTCGGAGTTATCTTCCTAAAGATTTAATTATAAACTAGGGAAGGTGTTCAGGTACATTTAGCCATTTGAATAATTCATTACTTTTTGTTTTACATTCGTTATTTTTTTTTTTTTTATTCAGCATTTTTTTTTATATACGCCAGATTTTGGAATCGTCGTCCTGAAAACTTACTAAAAACTTAGAAAAATGTTCATGATCATTATGGGAAAACTTCCTGAAAATTTAATAAAAACTTGGGAAGATGTTCATGATCATATCGGTAAATGAAGAAATCAACTTCAGTTTTTTTTTGGCAAAATTAACATCCACAGCAACTAAAAACCGATGTTTCGAAATTCATCAGATTTTGGAATCGTCTTTCTGAAAATCTAATACAAAACTTGGGAAGATGTTCAGGATCATTTCGGTAAATGAAGAAATTAACTAGTGTTTTATCAATTTAGTATTCTTTTATTTCTTTTTAAATTCGTCAGATTTTGGAATTGTCTTCCTGAAAATCTAATAAAAATTGGGAAAATATTTATGATCATTTCGGTATTTGATTAATTCCGTATTTTTTTCAGTATTTTTTAAAATTCATCAGACTTTGGAATTGTCTTCCTGAAAATCTAATAAAAACTTGGGAAGATGTTCTTGACCATTTAGGTAAATAACGAAATTAACACCAGTTTTTATTAATTCAGTTTATTTTGGGGGGGAAATTCGTCAGATTTTTGGAATCGTCTTCCTGAGGATTTAATAAAGAGAAGAGAATATGTTCATGACCATTTTGATAAATAGGAAAATTAACCATATTTTAAAAAATAATCGAATATTTTCTTTTTGTAAAATTACATAAAAAACACTTCATAACTATTTTGGCAAAAAAAAAAAATAGATATGAAAATGATTCTCACAAAGTGAGAACTAGATAGTCATTTACGAAAGAGATGCATGAAAATAATAACGGAGCAAAAATCTCACACACAAGAACAATCGCACCACGCAGCCACGATGAGCAGAAATAATCTTAAATTCTACCGTCGATTAGGGCAGATTATATTCAACTAACAAGGAAGCAGGTTGAGATGATTTCGGCCATTCTGACGAAAAGAGGTGGAAATTTTCTCATCTTTGCAAAACATGAAATTTCCGCTAGTACCAAATGAAAGTAGAAAATAGCTTTAGAAATAAACAACTGCTCCAACAAAAAAAAAAAAAAAAATATCCAATATAGATTTTTACCAATCAAGTTTAACAGTCTGTACCCGTGCGCAAGCGTATACGCATACACACACAAGTATATATATATATATATATATATATATATATATATATATATATATATATATATACATATATATATACATATACATATATATACATATATATACACACATATGTATAATATATACAAAGTATGTATAATATACAAACGTTTATATATATACAGTTATATATATATATATATATATATATATATATATATATATATATATATATATATATATATATATATATGTATGTGTGTGTGTGTGTGTGTGTGTGTGTGTGTGTGTGTGTGTGTGTGTGTGTGACCTAACTCAAATGCGGTAAGCAGCAAAAACAACAACAAAAAACTCAAGACCTTGAAACCGCCAGTCGCCTTTCTCCCTTCCTTTTTTCCCCCCTACATTTTTCCCGTCTCCTTTTCTTCTTCTTCTTCTTCTTCTTCTTCTTCTTCTTCTTCTTCTTCTTCTTCTTCTTCTTCTTCTTCTTCTCTCAGTTACACTTGGGGAAATAAAAAAAAGAGAAAAGAAAAGCGAAACTCTTGATAACACCAGTTAAACAGAATGAAATATTTACGTCCGCCAGTTACCTCCTCCTCCCGCTCTTAGTCGCGGATTTTTCCAGCCAACTATAAAAGGGATTTATATTCTCCCATGAAATATTCAAAAGGGTCGTATTGAGGTCCTCCTCTTTTCATTCTTTCTTCTCTTCGCTTCCTGTTTTTCTCTCTCTATTTCTCTCTCTCTCTCTCTCTCTCTCTCTCTCTCTCTCTCTCTCTCTCTCTGGCCTCTTCTTTTCTTGCTATTGTGTGAGGTGCGATGTATTTGTTGTTCGAGGACAGGAGCGTGTGATGGAGATACACATAAATTGCGTGTGTATATGTATACATGCATATGTATACATGTGTGTGTATGTATGTGTATATACATATATATATATATAAATATATATATATATAAATATAAATATATATATATATATAATATATATATATATATATATATATATATATATATATATATATATATATATATATATATATATATATATACATACAGTGTATATATATATATATATATATATATATATATATATATATATACAACCCTTCATATTTATACAATTACTAGCTGACCAACCCGGCGCTGCCCAGGGAGAACTCTGAATGACAACCAATATACTCTCTCTCTCTCTCCTCCTGTTTCTCCTTTCTAACACTCTCTCTCTCTCTCTCTTTCTCTCTCTCTCTCTCTCTCTCTCTCTCTCTCTCTCTCTCTCTCTCTCTCTCTCTCTCTCTCTCTTTCCTGTTAAGATGCTTCAATTATATTGCCCACCACTTTGACATTTAGGGGCTGAACTTGGACTTAAAGGGCATCGGAAGTGTCACTATTCATCTCAGTGACCTCGAAAACTATGG